>NC_135169.1:27100351-27240351 GCF_041146795.1 Maylandia zebra
TGTTCCTGTTGAAATAATTAGCATATGTACACGTGGAGATCAGCCACTCCCAAATCTTTTGCCTTCCAACTGCATCACCACTGAATAAGAATATTTTAACAGAGGGACCTGATGGGACTCATTAATCAGAGTGCAAAACACTTCTCATTACTGCCCCGTCTTTTCTTTTTGTTGTTAAAGTTTTCTCCACCAGCTCTATCTGGCCATTTTAAAATCTCACCAACTTACATTTTGGTGAAAATGATTAAACGCATGCACATCATCCTGGGAGCGAGGTAATTCATTCTGAGCTCAACATTAATCAAGTCATCTGTTCTTGTCATTCATCTTTACCAAACAGAGTGCTTTGTCTCACTTCTCGCCTCTGTGACTACATCTGCAAGATCCTTTTTGCTGTGTACCCAGACATATTGGTTTTACTGCCATTTCTTAGCTTTCTTTGTTAGATGCTTTTGAACAGACCTGACCCTCTTCATTTTATCGCTGTTCTTATTTACTTAACTCTACCTTTGCACCAGCTCATGCTGTAAAGGATGAGATTTGGGAATTCAAAAGCATTTCACAACTTCAGTATTCCACTCTAGTTCTTTCATCTAGCCTCCGAATATTTCCTGTCTTGGCGACTGATTTTGAAGCCCCTGAGTATTTTTCCCCCAGTTATGCTCACAGTTGATCTCTACATAAATATCAGATTTACTGATACTTTCAGTGAATGTGAGAAATGCTTCCCAGGCTGCCTTTTTAAATCAATTTACCTGCCCTCTCTGCTTGTGTTGTATAAAGAACAACTGACCGTATTTTTTTATTATTACTTCAGTCAGCATCTTTAATCAAAAGAGATTTCTTTTTTCTCTCTTTTTACTACTATCTTTAGTCTTTTCTGGGACCAGCTCACCCTTTAGTGAGGAAAGCAGAGAGAGCAGCAAGTACTGGGCAGGGATCGAAGACAGTCACAACAATGAATGTTAGAACATTAAGGGTTAAAGTGGAAGTGGGTTGCAAAGCAGCTTGCAGAGGGAGCAATTGTGCAAGCTGAACTTGACTTTTTATGAAAAACTTTTTGATTAGACATCTTAAAACCCAGAGGAAACGGTCAACTTGCACTCATGTCCATCTCATTCCAGATGTTGATTATCTGATTGTGCATGATTATGATGGATGACTGTGTCAGACTAAGACATTACTCAGAGAAGTATTTTCCTTTCCACTTAGATGCTGCAAATATTATTATATGTGTGCAGCAGCAATACATCAGGTGGCTGCAAAGAGCAACTGTGTGTTCATCTGAGACGGAATCAGAGTATGTGCAGATGAACATTTGTTCCTTTAAGCTTTCATATTGCTTTAGGTATGATTGTTGTGCAGGAACATTTAAAAGAAAAGAAAAAAATACATGGCAACTAGTGCAAACAAGCATACAAGAAAAAATACTAGAATTTCACTCACTAAAACTAGAGCGCAGACTTTTTAGCTGGGCTATATCTCACAGCAACATTGCATAAAATCAAGATTTGGATTGCAATGGCAAACAAAGCTTTCTCTGATCCAGCAAAGATTTTCCTTTAACTTACAGACACATTACACCTATCCTCACATATTGAGATTGGAAAATGAACAACAGCATTAATGCAGCAGAGATGTGGTTCATCATGAAGATGATGGCAATCATACACCAAAAGACTAAGGAATGTTTTAAAAAACTTTGATATACAAAAAAGAGCAAACAACAAAAGATCAGTGTATAAGAACATCAGAGATAAGATTCTTTAGAGAAGAGGAGGATTGGAATATGATGTTACATTAGGAAAAATGAAAGTGAAAAGAAACAGAGACAGAAGGAGCGAAACCATCACTGCTGGAATGAAAGACTGGATGAAGAAACGGCATTTTTGGAGGACCATGTTTGTCAACACCATTCGGCAAGGGACTTAAGAAGAAGAAGAAGAAGTGCCTCACAGCAGGCATTATTATCTTTGAGATGATTTCATTCAAAATCGTCCAAACAAACAACAAACCTATATTTGTCACACAATCATACAGAGTACAACATGTAGTAAAATGCTTGAGTCCAAGCGGTGGACGTAGCCGCGCCATTCCAGGGCTTGGTTTTAGCATGGGGGTTCTAACCAGGACCCTTACTGTATACTGGGTGGGAATCAAACTTACAACTCCCTTTCTAAAGGTGTGTAGTCTTGCCACTACACTGTCTAGCTGCCAACGTTTTGATTTCATTCAAAATCATCTAAATGACACCAATAACAAAGCTCCAAATCAATGTCTTGTCAGCAAGGGATACTGAGTGCATTTCAGCATCAAAGAGTGGGTTTTATTCAGGCTCAGGTGGGTTAGCTTTCAGGCTTTAAAAAAGTCTGTATGAAACTCTTACTTGCAATCATTAGCAACATCTTTGCAAATAAACTTTACGAGGCAATAATGCGAATTTAATAGTCTTCCACTCTGCCTGCGTTCACGTCATACTCACACATTAATGTGTTTTACATCACATTGGAGCTTTGTCGGTTCCTCAGTTATTCACTGGTGGTTTTGAACTTCAGTGACACTGACCTGTGCGAAGTTCACTGTGTGTGTGTGTTAACATATCAGTGTGTATGCTGTGCAAGTGTGGGGTTGCTTTTTTCACTTTAATACCCAGAGGCTATTCTTTTTGTTACTTTATCTTTTACCCTGACACCCACACATACACATACTGTGTTATAATGAAAATGTTCTCTTTTTCAAACAAAAAGCTTCTCATGCAGATGAATTGATTTTTGTTGCATATCTTTTGTCAGATATTTCAATATGGCACTGTTCACTTCCTCCAAAAGAAAGCTGCTTCTGGTTTTCCTGTGTGGATGTTCACAAATCATTCGGTGAATGAGCATCAAACCCAGAAAGATTAGCCGGAATGCCAGAAAACTTGGTGAAGGCTTTAGGAATGTGACACAGAAACAACAACTAAATATACTATAATAATAAAAGAGACTATAAGTCAGTGTAATGTCCTCCACATTGTGTGTGTCAAAGATTATAGGTTGCCTTTTCAAGAAAAAACATCTAATTACTATTCCTGTACAGAACAATTTATAATGCTTGAATGTCTTTGAATAGAGAGTGAACAGAGAGACTCAGAGCAGATCTCTGTTTAGGGGACTTCTTTATAGGGCTGGGTATCGTCACTGATTTCTAGAATTGATTCGATTCCGATTCACAAGTTCCCGAATTGATTCGATCCACGATTCGATTCGATTCGATTTGAATCTGGGAAATTTTGCCTCAGACAGTCAGAAATATTATAATTCAGATCAGTACATTTACATATTTTTGTATCTATAAAAAGGAAGCTGACACTTTCCAGACTTTATCAAAGGTGTGAGCATCACAGCAGAGGCCTTTGTGCCAAAGTAGCTGAAGATAAAACACAGAAAAACATGAAGGTGATTTTCCTGGCCTGGGTTTTATAAAAATATTCTGCAGTACATCAAAAACGAAAGAAAACCATTAATCAACATATGAACATTACCTCTGAAGTTACAGCGGTTTTATTAGAGACACGGTTAAGAGTTTTGCATTTTGAATAATTTTAAAAAGTTTAAATTTGTTCAGTATTGAACAGCAGAAATTAGGTTTTCTTTTCGGAAGTAAGTAAAAGGGAAAAAAAAACGTCGGCCGACCGCGCTGTAAACAACGGTAGACTTGTGCGTAACAAGCAAGCGAATAATGAAGAAAACAGATTTTCAGACGGGAAACTGTTAGAGAGAGAGAGAGAGAGAGAGAGAGAGAGCTGTGCATGAAGTGTGATTCTATTGTGGTGGAAGCAAAACAGCAAAAGTCAGAGTGAATTCATGACGATGTTTTTGTGAACTGCTGGTTCAGTCAGTATTGTTTGGAGAGAGATCAAACTAACAGCTATAGAATCAGCGCAAAAGACGTAAACACAAAGCGCGGAAACATCCCGCCGAAACATCAGAATCAGCGAGCTGTCGGCTTTCAGCCCCGACCGTGTCCATGCCGTCGGGTGAGAAAGGCGACATCTCACTGATTCTGATCCGCGGGTCCGCGCTTTGTGTTTGCGTCTTTGTGTAGAATCTGTGTACCTGCTCTCATTTACTGTTTTAGCTGTTTGGGTGGTTGTCGAAGTTTATGAGGTTTCACCAGAGATTCTGGCATTTCGGGCAAAATAAATTTATATTTAAAAATCGATTCAGGATTTTAATGAATCGATATCACATTATCGAAGCCAGAATCGATTTTAATCGATAAATCGATTATCAAAACCCACCCCTACTTCTTTATAATTCTTGTCGAAGAGTCACCGACAGAAAAATGCGATTGCCCATACAAGAATGAGCCGAAATCTGGCTTCTCTGGGTGTCTGGCCTTTTTCTTCATGGGGTGAAGAGCTCACTAATTCCAGATGACCTCTGCTGTCCCTGCACATCAAGTGGTGATAATGGAGATGGGGCCCAGCTTTCAGGTAATGGTGATTGAAAGTTGGACAAGTGAAAAAAATCTGAGTGTATCTGGGAGTGCGATTCCCAGAGAGAGGAGGAAAGACAGGCCTTATGGTTAATAAAAAAATACCTCAGTCGAAAGAATATGAATCTAAACCGTGATATCTTCCTAACCCAAGGATTTTTTCTGCTTTTTCAAGCAGGCCTAGTTGAGGTTCAGCTTGACACGGGTGCGGCACAAGTCCAGTGGGACAATCATGTCTGGTCATGCTACAAGGCAACTGCATCGAACACTGCTGGTTTTCTTAATGAGAACAAATCCCTGAGGATGGTTTAAATTGTGAATGTGCATATATGTAAACTACAGAAGCAGTTTGTGTGTGTGCGTGCTATTTATCCCTTTTTTCTTCACTACCTTTGGTCTGTCCCAGTCTCAGCTTTCTTTCAAAATCTTGCCATCCTGTCCCCATCGCTCGATGCATCATCTCCTGAAGTTTCCATCACCAGCTGTCAGGCCTGCCCAGATTTTGACATAAAAGCCAAAGCATCAAACAGTTTGAGCTCAAGCTTCTTGACTGATGTGGCAGTATGTCATCAAACCTTCAGGGCTCAGTGAGAGACAACGGCTTTAAATCTGACCTACAAAACATTTTTCTCATAAACAATAACAATGTGTACTTTTAGTTGTCATAGATATGCTTTTTTAATTCCTAACTAGACAAGAAATGTCAGGATGAAAAGTGATCATTTGTGTATTTAACAAAACAGACACACAGCAACTGTAGGAATGCAACGCAAACCATTAAAAATTCAATTTCCTGCTAGTATTTTATTTTTTCTCTGACAGTGTCAAAGTGTCTTTGTTTTAACTCTTTTGACTTTGTCTCCTAAGCAAGTCTCACAAGTACAGAGTATCAGCACCAGACTTTAATAAATAAGTCAGAGGTTGTCTTAACCAGCAGGACTTTGACACAGATTTCCTGCACACACAATATAGCTACCGTCCTTATTGCTTTCATATTGGCTAAATCTCTCCCTTTACCAATTAGAGTCCCAACTGTCACCTCCTGATCTGGTACAGAAATATTTCCTAATGATCCGCACGTTTGGTTGCCCTTCCTGACACAACCCTCCCCATGTATCTGGAATTGGGAGTACACTGAATTTGCTGTGCTGTGATTTTATTTGCTTTTATTAGATATTGGCTTTTCATTTTCATTTTTACACAGGTTGAAATCATCCAAGACATCTGGTCATGATTCTATAACATATAGAAAAAGCATGACAGCATTTACTTTAATCATCTATGACGATATCTATCTATCTATCTATCTATCTATCTATCTATCTATCTATCTATCTATCTATCTATCTATCTATCTATCTAATATATTCTGTGCTCCAGTTTGAACAGACAAATGATTCCTTCATTTTAGGTTGTAAGAAGCAGCCTAGGAGCAGGATGGTTTCAGCTGTCTGGGCTTTAAAAGGAGGGAACAAAAGATTACAGGATGAAGATGAGGGATGAATGAGGAGGAAGAAAGGCCTAAATCCTTAATCCAGAATTTAATTTCCCACTTTAGCCGATATTTAAAGAGATACATTCACATATATCATCCGTTTACTGTGAATCTAAGCGGATGTGTCAGGCCTTTGTACTGTGGGATGATGTAAGCAGCCTGTAATGACAGGAAAATCTGCACCAAAGAAGGAATCGAAGAGTGCTGGGGGTAGAAAGTCCTGAAGTAACTGAGAGTCACTGGTTCACAAGAGAAAAGTTAGGGAAAGAAAGGTTTGAGTTAAAGTGTGAAGTTTTGAGTGTAAATACAATTAACAGACATTTAAGAGATTACTATATATAATATTTCTATTTTAACAACAGTTCAAGCAACCATGTTGGTCTCCACTTCCTGCTCATCCAGCCTCTTCCTCCTCCTCATTCTTCCTGTCACGGTCAAGGCAGTCCTGTGGGTTTTCCTGCCTCTATTTTATCCAAGCTTCAGCTGTCACACCCTCTCAAGGGCAATGATTGCACATTCTGAATACTCCAGCAGTAGAGCAGTATTTAAAGACTGGCTTGTGTATCCATCCTCAGTAAGACTGTGGTAAGTTGGCTTCTGCATGTTAAAAACAAAGCTTTGCTCTGTGCTCCAGGTATCCTTGCTCTCTTGTCTGCTTCCAGTAATTCCTGAAGTTTGCCTTGGTTTGAGACTGAGGCTGAACCTGCTGTAATTCCAACCAGTAATCACTAACCGGCTAGCTCTTAACCCACTTTCCATTACTCTTTTTTTCTGGTGCAGGAGAGTAATAATGTCTAATATTAGTGTCTTATCTATGCTTAATGTTTCAGTTTATCCCATGGTCAGCCCCATGGGGGTAGATGAAAAATGGGAAAAATTTGTATTTCCTGACTAGTTTCAAGTGGTTGTTGGCAGTTGTTGTGAAATTTATTGCTAAAGCCTCATTCATAGAGATCTAGAGATTGGTCAGTAACCCTCTGAGCTCCATCAGTCTTTTATGAAAAATAAACCTTAGGGACTGATGTTACTAACCAATAAGGTTATAAAACGTTTAAAATAATATTGAATTCAGCTTATCGGAACGGGTCTACACAACAGTCCGAGCTTCTTATGTGGACCCTTGGGAAAACCGATTCCTCGTCAACTTTGTCTCTGTTCAACTGCAAGTTGTTAACCTTACCAAAAAAAATTATGAACAAAATTCAGTGTTGGCATTTCATAATGTAACCAGGCTTCATTTACATGAGTGTGGCTAATGTGGAGTTATGTTCAGTGAAAGGGCAGGCAGGGGATTTTCTGAGAAATCAGAAAATCAAGGGCCAAACAGCCTTTTTCTGAAATCTGTTCTACAAAACAGCAGCTGAGGAATGTCAGACATGAAGCAAAATGATGGTGCTGAGCATCTCACTTTACGGCAAAACCAAGGAGGCATTCATCACAGCAGGAGGGTACAAGCGCGAAGGCTCACGGCATCATGTTCACCGTCATTAGGATCCTCATATGGGTTTCGAACACAGGGCATGCCTCTAATGAACATGCCATTAAAGCATAACGGAAATAGTTCATGCATATCTAAAGGTTTACTGTTGGTGTGCTGACTTACACCAAAATAATACATCATTAGGTTGAAAAATGAAAAAAGTTCCGCAAACAGCACACTAGTTTTGCATTAACAGGAGAAGAGCAGAATATATATACCACAGAAAATAGCGATGGTGCAGATTTATTGAAAGATGTGCTTTAGCTGCCACCTGTCTAGGCTGAAACCCATGAGAGGGTGAAATACACAAAGATCCTTCTAGTGCTCAACTGGTCGGCACAGTCAATGTTATACACCAGAGTTCCCTCGTGGCTCTCCTGACCTTGCCAGTGCAATGTTTGTCAGAGGCTGTTACTCACCAGATGGTGACTTCATTGTAGAAACTGTCCCCAGTCTCATTTCATCAGTCCCTGTTGTGCAGTGTGTGCTTCAGTGCTATGTGCACTGGGAAAATTTTGGACTTACTTCTTTAACCCCGACTAAACAGGACATCATATTTCATTTTTAAATTCTTGGAAGTTATGGAAAAAGCAAACAATCTGCTTATTTTTCCCATGTAGATGCTTTATTTCTTTTCCACTGTACTTTTTGAGGGAGGCCAATGTGGACTTGAGCCTTTCTGGACTTGTATTGCGTTGGTTGGGAGACTGTGGAAAGCATGGATTCCTTATCATTGTCTACGCCAGGCTGGAGGTGCATTTTTGAAAGCTCTTTATACCAAGAGGATGGGGCTTAAGCTGCAGTCTGACTGTCATTATGCTTTCCAACCACATTCAGGTATTTTCCATTTCCTCAACACTGCCTGTGCCTGTTGTGGGGACTGCTAATATCAACATACATACTGAAAACCTTGATGTCACAGCAACTCTAAATGTTACAGTCTGCTACAGACATTACTTATAACTTGTTGCTTCAAATAATAAATCGTTAATTAAATGTGTAGATAACTAATTAATTCTATATAGGAGGTTTCAGTGGTATGTCTGCTATGCCACTTCTATGTCAAGCCTAACAACCTGAACAGAGTCTGTTTCACTAATATTAGTTGGATATTTTAAAATTTCCTCCATCTGGCAAATCTGAGATTTGTATTATTTATTTATTTATTTATTTATTTATTTATTTATTTATTTATTAAATTTTTAATTTCAAACTGCTGTTTCAGTTTTATCTCAAATATGAAAAAAAGTTTATGATAGGTTTGTAGCTTAAACCTATTCGCTGGAACGTTCAAGATAATTTAATTACACAGCAAAGCAAGACACGAGTAGGCAAAGTTCGTTATGTTTCTCGTGCACGGGAGAGAACTGGACAAACGCCGTTCCTTTGCTTGACCCCAGTCGCTCTTGTCCGCTCCCCCGTAACACTGCTCTTTTATTGAGGTTACATGAATATACATAGGTTCATTAACATATGACGTCTACATACAAACAAAGGGTACCTTGCCTGTGCGTTGTGTAAGTATGTGTGTGTGTGTGTGGGGGGTCAGAGTGTGACCCCATAAACGACTTCCCTAACCCTGCTGGTTTGGAAGTCCAACAGATCATCTAAACAAAAGGCACTTAGACTAAAACAGATATAGACAGTTTATCCTACCATAAAACAATAAGAGAAGGTATGCCCTCTCCCATGCTCCCAGAATGTGGGTCTGAATGCCAGAACACTCTGGAATGCACACCAAGCCTTTGCAGACTGCTAAAGATCCCACATCCTATCACTACACAATCGATTATACACCTCTAAGCATATATGGTTAAATATTTCTAAGCATAAATGACAATAAACAATACAAATCTAACAGTTTATAACAAATAACACGAGTGACTCTGATGAAACACTTGATTGTGATCAAAGTCAAACCTTATTAACACAAGGGTTTGAAATAATACTAAAAAAGGTAAGTGACAGAAGTGACAGACAAGGTAAGCGACTCATGTTGTAACTGACTTCAGACGCCGGAGATTTTGGCGGAAAATTAAAGCAAATGGTAGCTTAGAATTAAACAAATTCCTTTAAGCTTCAGTATTACCAAATACACTTATCAATTGTCTTATAACTAACAACATTTGTCTAAATCATTTCCAACACCCTGGAGAACAACGGGGAGAGTTTAGAGGCTCTCCAAGATGACATTGATTTAGTGCTTCCATGATCTCGTAATGAAGAAGGCTCAGAGTGCATCTTCCCCGGCCAAATCTGAGACGCCGTCGTCAAAAAGATGTCGCCCGGCAGATTCCCCTGGCACAACATTGCCAGCCGGCAAAGATATTGCTGACATACTGGAGTCAATCGACAAACGATTGTCCAGTTTCGATGCAAGGCTGTCCTTGGTAGAGATTCTTCACCGGGAATTTAAATCCTTGCGAGAATCCCTGGAGTTCAGCCAGCAGCAGGTGGAAACGCTCGCTGCTGAAAATGCCACGCTAAAGGAGTTGGTGAAATGTCTCAAAGACAACGTTACCCAGCTAAATATAGAAAATAAAAAAATAAAAGAGACAGTTATTGATCTACAAGCTCGTGGCATGCAAGGTAATCTTGTATTTTCTGGTATTCCAGAAGCTGCTGGACAAGACAGTGAAAAGCTTAATCAAAACTCACCTGAAGCTACCGGAGGACACGGTGAAGAACATCGCCTTTGATAGAGTGCATCGCATCAGCCCCATGCTGGCTGCGACCGGGAGACCACGTCCTATTGTGGCCAAATTCGGCCACTTCAAACAAAAGGAACAGGTGAAAAGCCGCGGCAGGGAATTAAAAGGAACGGACTTCAGCGTGAACGACCAGTTCCCAAAAGAGATCCTGGATCCTCTTTTTCCCCCTCTTGTTTTTATGCTGCTCACCCTTGTCCTTGGTTTCTTTCTTTTTTATTTTCTTTCACTGCTTCAATCACCTGCTTCCAGACTCATCCACAAACAACATCCTTTATTTCGACATTATACGCACAGCACGATAACGCAAAATCATGCCCTCAACGGCAGCACATTTACATCAGTCAGACAGCACACACAGACATATAGGATACACACACTTAAGCCAAGCATACTCATATTAGTAAATATGCAAACACATAGTCAGACTCAGGGAGCATCTTGCCACACATTTTTTCTCTCTCTCCTTCTCTTTATTTACGAACAAGTGATGTATTCTCTCCACCTGTCTAAGCATCGCACACAGTGTGCACCCCTAGTTATACACAGACATCTATGGGTACACTAAGGTTTGTTACAAGGAATATAAATGGAGCTGGCTCCAGAGAAAACAGGTTAAAAATATTTAACCAACTCAAAAAACTACAAGCAGATGTTGTCCTTTTACAAGAGACCCACAGACCTCTTAGAGGTTCGAATGAACTTAAAACACCTGAGTTTCCTAATGTGTTCTCAGCTTGTTATAATTCTAGTCAAAGGGGAGTAGCAATTTTAATACATAAAAATATTAATTTCACAGTACTCGATACAGTCATAGATCCAGAGGGCAGATTCTTAATCATTAAACTATCTATACTTGATAAAAAGCTATGTATTGTAAGTGTATGGTCCAAATGTTGATGATCCCTCATTCTTTCACGGTTTTTTCAGTGCACTCTCTGAACACTTAGATGGCGCACTTGTTCTTGGAGGCGACCTCAACCTTGGACTAAATGAAGACATGGATAGGCTCAATACAGCGGGAACTCAGCGTAATTGGCAGTCCACAAATATAATCAAACAGTATATGAGCGACTACGGCCTTTGCGATTCATGGCGCTCCCTTCACCCCACCAGTAAGGAATATACTTTTTTCTCACATGTCCATCACTCCTACTCTTGTCTGGATTATTTTTTGGTCAGCAGCTCACTGCTGAACGACATTTCAGACACTGAGATTCACCCTATACAGTGGGGCAAAAAAGTATTTAGTCAGCCACCGATTGTGCAAGTTCCCCCACCTAAAATGATGACAGAGGTCAGTAATTTGCACCAGAGGTACACTTCAACTGTGAGAGACAGAATGTGAAAAAAAAAATCCATGAATCCACATGGTAGGATTTGTAAATCATTTATTCGTAAATCAGGGTGGAAAATAAGTATTTGGTCAATAACAAAAATACAACTCAATACTTTGTAACATAACCTTTGTTGGCAATAACAGCGGTCAAACGTTTACTATAGGTCTTTACCAGGTTTGCACACACAGTAGCTGGTATTTTGGCCCATTCCTCCATGCAGATCTTCTCGAGAGCAGTGATGTTTTAGGGCTGTCGCCGAGCAACACGGACTTTCAACTCCCGCCACAGATTTTCTATGGGGTTGAGGTCTGGAGACTGGCTAGGCCACTCCAGGACTTTCAAATGCTTCTTACGGAGCCACTCCTTTGTTGCCCGGGCGGTGTGTTTTGGATCATTGTCATGTTGGAAGACCCAGCCTCGTTTCATCTTCAAAGTTCTCACTGATGGAAGGAGGTTTTGGCTCAAAATCTCACGATACATGGCCCCATTCATTCTGTCCTTAACACGGATCAGTCGTCCTGTCCCCTTGGCAGAAAAACAGCCCCATAGCATGATGTTTCCACCCCCATGCTTCACAGTAGGTATGGTGTTCTTGGGATGCAACTCAGTATTCTTCTTCCTCCAAACACGACGAGTTGAGTTTATACCAAAAAGTTCTACTTTGGTTTCATCTGACCACATGACATTCTCCCAATCCTCTGCTGTATCATCCATGTGCTCTCTGGCAAACTTCAGACGGGCCTGGACATGCACTGGCTTCAGCAGCGGAACACGTCTGGCACTGCGGGATTTGATTTCCTGCCGTTGTAGTGTGTTACTGATGGTGACCTTTGTTACTTTGGTCCCAGCTCTCTGCAGCTCATTCACCAGGTCCCCCCGTGTGGTTCTGGGATCTTTGCTCACCGTTCTCATGATCATTTTGACCCCACGGGATGAGATCTTGCGTGGAGCCCCAGATCGAGGGAGATTATCAGTGGTCTTGTATGTCTTCCATTTTCTGATGATTGCTCCCACAGTTGATCTTTTCACACCAAGCTGCTTGCCTATTGTAGATTCACTCTTCCCAGTCTGGTGCAGGTCTACAATACTTTTCCTGGTGTCCTTCGAAAGCTCTTTGGTCTTGGCCATGGCGGCGTTTGGAGTCTGACTGTTTGAGGCTGTGGACAGGTGTCTTTTATACAGATGATGAGTTCAAACAGGTGCCATTCATACAGGTAACGAGTGGGGGACAGAAAAGCGTCTTACAGAAGACGTTACAGGTCTGTGAGAGCCAGAGATTTTCCTTGTTTGAGGTGACCAAATACTTATTTTTATTTTTATTTAAAATTTTTTTTTTTTTTTTTTTTTTTTTTTCTAGTGCGCATGCGCCAACCAGCGTGCAGCCTGTTACAGTCGCTCCTGCTTTTCTCTTAGTTTAGCTCTTTTTTCTTACGTATTCTTTTTTTTTCTGACTTGTATTTTCCTCCGTTTTCTATCTCTTACTCAATCATGTGGATTGAGAGAGTTTTTGTTCTTCTGGTGGCCGTGGAACTGTTACTTTTATCATGGAACGGGACCGCGGCACATCTCCTACACGCACGGACTGTTTACTCCAGAGATCAGCTGATCGCCCTGATGCCGGCCGGCTCGCTGGCCAGGCCCGCAGAAGTGCCCGCAGAAGTACCAGCTGAAATTTGGAGGAAAACACATCGGGGATGCAGAGGTCAAGGACAGAAGAGAAGAAAAAAGGTGACGGTGAGACAGCGGAGGCTCGAAGCGAGGAGGAGGTTTAAACCGTGTCTGCCGTCTATCGTGATGGGAAATGTGCGATCGTTGGCAATTAAAATCGACGAGCTCTCAGCACTGGTACGGAGTCAGAGGGAATACCGAGAGTGTAGCCTGATGTGGCTGCACCAGGTCATTCCCGATGAGAATGCTTCCGTGGAAGGCTTCCACACTGTTCGGGCGGACAGGGACAGCATCGCTAGCGGTAAGCGTAAAGGAGGTGGGCTTGCTGTTTTAGTTAACAACCGGTGGTGTAACCCTGCCAACATAACAATAGAAGAAAGGATTTGTTGCCCGGACACTGAACTGTGTGCTGTTGGACTCAGGCCGTATTATTTACCCAGGGAATTCTCTCACGTCATCTTGGTGGCTGTTTATGTTCCCCCCTCTGCTAACCCCACAGCTGCATGTGACACTATCCACTCTGCCATAGCTCGGCTACAGACTCAGCACCCGAGTGCCTTTATTGTGATCTCGGGTGACTTCAACCATGTATCACTGGACAATACACTACCAACATTCAAACAATATGTGGACTGTCCCACCAGGGGAGAGAAAACTTTAGACTTACTGTATGCTAACGTCAAGGATGCATACAGCTCCTCCTCCCTCCCCCCACTTGGTAGGTCAGATCATAACCTGATTCACCTCACCCCCCGCTATGTGCCAATTGTGAGGAGGGAACCTGTGACCACCAGGACTGTTAGGAGGTGGTCAGAGGAGGCAATAGCGGAACTACAGGGCTGTTTCGAGGTGACCGACTGGGAAACACTCTGTGAGCCTCACGCCGAGGACATCAATGGGCTTACTGAGTGTATCACAGACTACATAACTTTCTGCACCGACTCCATTGTTTCAGCTCAGACTGTTCATTGTTACCCAAATAACAAGCCGTGGGTGACTAAGGACATCAAAGCCCTCCTCAACAACAAGAAGAGGGCTTTCAGAAGGGGCAACAAAGAGGAGGTGAGGAAGGTCCAGGTGTTACTAAAGGACAAGATCAGAGAGGCTAAGGACAATTACAGGAGGAAGCTGGAGTGGAAACTCCAGCAGAACAGCATGAGAGAGGTGTGGAGGGGCATGAAGACCATCACTGGATTCAGGCCAACCAACAGCAGGGGAGCTGAGGGAGGTGAGAATAGAGCCGACGAGTTGAATCTGTTTTTCAATAGATTCGACACCACAGTGTCTGCTCCCACCCCCACAACCTCACCTGCAGTCAGCCTGGAATCCAGAGCCACACCACTGTGCCAGCCTCTCTCTTCACATGTTGCCTCCTGTGAGATTCCTGACACCCCTCCCCCACCCATCACCTTCACTCAATACCAGGTTGAGATGCAAATGAGGAGACTTCACTCAGGCAAGTCTGCTGGACCAGACGGAGTGAGTCCCCTTGTCCTCAAGGCCTGTGCCCCCCAGCTGTGTGGAGTCTTTCATAAACTGTTTATGCTGAGTCTGAGTCTGCAGAGGGTCCCGGTGATGTGGAAGACATCATGCCTCGTCCCTGTACCAAAGACGCCTCGTCCCAGTGGCCCCCAGGATTACAGGCCCGTGGCACTGACCTCCCACATCATGAAGACCTTGGAAAGGCTCATCCTGGACCAGCTGCGACCCATAGTAAGACCACATCTGGATCCCCTTCAGTTCGCTTATCAGCCTCGTCTCGGAACAGAGGACGCCATCATCTACCTGCTCAATCGTGTCTACACCCATCTGGACCAGCCGGCGAGCACTGTGAGGGTCATGTTTTTTGACTTTTCCAGTGCTTTCAACACCATCAGGCCGACCCTCCTGGGTGATAAGTTAGCAGCGATGCAGGTGGATGCTTCTCTGGTGTCCTGGATTGTTGATTACCTGACAGGAAGACCACAATATGTACGTCTCCCACAGTGTGTGTCTGACAAGGTGATTAGCAACACAGGGGCACCACAGGGGACTGTCCTCTCCCCCTTCCTCTTCACCCTCTACACCACAGACTTCAGCCACTGCACAGAGACCTGCCATCTTCAGAAGTTTTCTGATGACTCTGCGGTGGTTGGATGCATCAGCAGGGATGATGAGACAGAGTACCGGGCTGTGGTCGACTCCTTTGTCACGTGGTGTGAGCAGAATCATCTGCAGCTCAACGTGGCAAAGACCAAGGAACTGATCGTGGACTTCAGGAAGACCAGGAAACACTTGACCCCTGTTTCAATCCAGGGGGTCAGTGTTGACATTGTGGAGGACTATAAATACCTTGGAGTACACATTGACAATAAACTGGACTGGGCTAAAAACACCACAGCACTTTACAGGAAGGGCCAGAGTCGTCTCTATTTTTTGAGGCGACTGAGGTCCTTCAACATCTGCCAGAAAATGCTGAGGATTTTCTATGAGTCTGTGGGGGCCAGTGCAATCCTCTATGCTGTTGCATGCTGGGGGAGCAGGCTGAGGGTCGCAGATGCCAACAGACTTAATAAACTGATCCGTAAGGCCAGCAATGTTGTGGGGATGGAGCTGGACTCCCTCAAGGTGGTGTCGGAGAGGCGGATGCTGTCCAAGATAAAGACAATGTTGGATAACACCTCCCACCCACTCCATGACATGCTGGTCAGTCACAGGAGCTCGTTCAGTGAGAGACTGAGATTACCGAAAAGCACCACTGAACGACACAGGAAATCATTCCTGCCTGTGGCCATCTCCCTGTACAACGCATCCACTTAACACACTGTTTGCTGCTACAGCTACACATGTTTCTTTTCCAAATATTTATTTATAAGTGACTTATGTATGTATGTATGTATATATATGTATATATTGTACTATTCTTAGTTAGCATATTGTCTGTCTTGTCTTAATGTTGGTTTATAATGGAGCACTGTAACAAAAAATAATTTCCCCCAGGGATCAATAAAGTATTCTGATTCTGATTCTGATTTTCCACCCTAATTTATGAATAAATTCTTTACAAATCCTACCATGTGAATTCATGGATTTTTTTTTTCACATTCTGTCTCTCACAGTTGAAGTGTACCTCTGGTGCAAATTACTGACCTCTGTCATCATTTTAAGTGGGGGAACTTGCACAATCGGTGGCTGACTAAATACTTTTTTGCCCCACTGTAGCTGTCAGCGATCATGCTCCTGTATCTTTAACACTAATGAACAAGAATAATACTACGCCAAGAAAAAACTGGAGATTTAATATATCACTACTTAAAGATGAAGACTTTATTAAATATTTTAAAAAAGAATGGACTCTATATGTAGACTATAATGACACTCCTGGATAGGAATGGGTATTGATAAGATTTTCACGATTCCGATTTCATTTTCGATTCTGTTTAACGATTCGATTCTTTATCGATTCTTTTAAAAAAAAGAGAACACTGAAGTCGAATAGCTTAGAACTTTGTTTTATATCTTCTCTTTGAACAAGATAGAAATTTAGGAGTAACATGGCCTTGCAAACCCAGCAGTGAGATCTTAAGAGATCCACCCTACGGCTCTTCAATGGGGTGTCACAGGGTCCCCAGGAAAAAAAATATGTAAATGTAAAATAATAAAATAAATATTCTTCTGTAGCAATAACAAAGTATAACATAAATTATTCTGCAGCAATTATACAAGGATATCCAGTAATGTCCCTGCCTACAATTAAACACATTCACTTACTGAAAATCGGGGCATCTGCTGTGGCAAATGGGTGCAAGCCTTTTACCACAAACTTAGTCACTGCTCGGTGACATTCGTCTATCCTGGCCTGAAAGGAGACGCTACCGGCAGACTGCAGCGAGAACTGCCAGCATCTGAGCCAGACTCTGTCTGTCTCTCTCATCATGGTCACCTAAATGCACAGTAATGGCAGGTTTTGTAATAAGGCAGATCGCGCTAACATAATATGCACTGTTAGTTGATTATTTACCTGCCGCATTAACGGGAGAGGACGTGCAAACGTTAGCGCTGCTGCTGGGTTGAGATTCCGGAGCGGAATTAAAAACACGACATTCATTTAAGGTCATCACGTGTTTTGTGAGCAAATGCTTTTGCATATTCGTAGTGTTTCCTCCCTTAAATGAAATATCTACTTTGCAAGTATTGCAAGTTGCCCTGTTGTCATCCGTTCTCGTAAAGTATAACCAAACTTATGAGCGTTTGAGGCGCCATGTTTCCTGCCAGGTAAATGATGCTCTGCAATGTGGTGACATCATTCAGGGCATCTGGAATCGATTGCAAAAATGGCAAACAATTCCAAGGAACTGAAACAGTGGGAACCGGTTCTCAACAAGAACCGGTTTTTGATACCCAGACTTCCATCAAATATGAATTCTGCAAACATTAATCTCCTGCTAAAACCAGGCCCTGTATATCCCTCAAGCTAATTTACCATCACTAGTCAGCATCAGCTCTTCTCTGACAGCATGGTGGGAGTTTCTAAAATTGACGGAGTCTTCATTAATCCCATGCAAACGTACACCTATCTGGAACAACCCTGACATATTACAAAACAATAATATGATAAACTTTTCAGATTGGAGTGGTGAAGGAATCAAATACTTAGAACATATATTAGAAGGAACAGAATTTATTCCATTTGACAGACTAGTTACACAATATGGGATCAACAAGAAAAGATTTTTAGAATATCAACAAATTAAATCCATAGTAAAAAGGAAATTTAAACCCGGTCAAGCTGAACTACAAACACCACCAAGTGTGGTACAATTTCTTACTCTAAAAACCCCCCAAATTACTATCCAAAATATACAGAATGCTTTCTAAAACAGATGAATCAATATCACTTCCTATTGCAAAATGGGAAGCGGATTTATCAGTTAACTTAGACCAAAACTTCTGGTCTCAGATATACTTAAAAACCTTTCATTTAATTAGAAATCCCAGTCTTCAATTAACCCTCTCAGGCTCAAATTAAACTTTTTGTTGCTAATGCACAACCAAGTCCTGCAGTGGTACTTCTGAGTAAAAAAAACCTCATAAAATATGTATGTGGGGTAATCAGGTTGTTAGTTTTTAACTGTTGCAAATCGGCAACGCCTGCCTCGAGAGGGATAATTCAATACAAAATATTACATAGAGTGCACTATACAGGTCATCAGATGTTCAAGATGGGCTTTACGTCTACCAACAACTGCTCACACTGCCAACCAATTCACCGGACAATTATATCCACGCTCTTTGGTTCTGTCCACCAGTTCAGAAGTTTTGGCGCAAGATATGTGAAGACTTATTAAAGTGTCTGAAATGTAACATTCCAACTTCCCCCTTAGTGTGTTTGTTGGGCAGCTTAGATAATGTCACTTCAGAAAAGAATATAGCCCATATGATTTTCACTGCCCTATGCATAGCCAAGAAAACAGTCCTCACGAACTGGAAAAATAAAAATAATCTTAATTCTAACCAATATAGAAATTATCTTATAGATTACATTAGACTTGATACAATCTCTGCCACCACATCAGATCAATTGCTCTGGGCTCCTCCTTGTTTTCTCTTTAATAATAATAATGGTTTGGATTTATATAGCGCTTTTCAAGGCACCCAAAGCGCTTTACAATGCCACTATTCATTCACTCTCGCATTCACACACTGGTGGAGGCAAGCTACAGTTGTAGCCACAGCTGTACCAGTAGGCGGTAGGTGAAGTGTCTTGCCCAAGGACACAACGACCAGGACAGAGAGCCCAGGGATATATTCCAACCTGTCCCATAGATCATCATGATGTTGTTTATTCTATTGCTCTTTTTTTTTCTTCTGCTTGTTTTCTCTTTTTTCTTTCTCAACAGGTGATCCAGGTGATTGATATATGTATTTTTTGTCTGCTTATTTTGTTGTTTTTTGTTTTTTGCCCTTTATCCCCGTCACTCTTCCCCGCTGTTTTTCTTTCCCTCTTTCTTCCTCCCCTTTCGTTTCCCCAGTCAAGTCTGTCTCGTATTTAGCAAGTGAAATAAAATAAAATAAACAATAAAAGGTGAATCAAATAGACCATTACGGCAAGGCTGGGATGGTCCATTTGGTAAAGTAAATCCGTTGGGCATCTTTCTTCCCCTTTAGACAACAATTCTGATGGCAAAAGAGCCAAATGGGACAGGCCAAAAAAAAACAACAACTAAAAAATATGATCCTGGCTGGCAATACAACAAAGCTCAAAATGAGTGCCTGACTAATGCAAACTGAGCATGGTACAAACTTCACTATGATCATTTTAAAATCGTCTTTCAAAACCCATCTTACAAAGGAGTGATAGTCAGCAACATCATCACAGGAAGATCTTACTACAATAATACAAAGCTAATAGTTTAACAAAGTGTAGAAAGTTACATTCACTGGACACTTTATTAGGTACACCTTGCTGGTACCAGGGTAGACCCCATTTCCCCTTCAGAACTCTTTGTGGCACACGGAAAGTGCTGGAAACATTTATCAGATATTTTGGCCCATATTGACATGACAGCAGCACATAGCGGCTGCAGGATCTTTAGCTGAATATCCATGGTGTTACCTCAACATTACAGTGAATTCATTGTCATGTTCAAGAAACCAGGTTGAGATGATTTGAGCTTTGTGACATGGTGTGTTATCCTGCTGGAAACAGTCATCAGAAGATGGATGCATCTTCTCATGGGTTGCTAAAAAAATGCAACACCAGCAGCTGCTTTAACTGTTGATACAAGGCAGGATGGACCTGTGCTGTTGGTTAATACTGTCTTAATATCACAGCCGAAATCGAGACTCATTAGACCAGACATTTTTTGCAATATTCTTTTAACTTTGGTGACCATGTGTGAATTGTAGTCTCTGTTTTCTGTTCTTAGCTGACAAGAATAGTACCTGATGTGATCTTCAGATAATGTCGTACAGCTGCTTCATGTTTTGGTATGTTCTGCATTTAGAGATGCTCTTCTTCTTATACTTTTGTAGTAATGAGTATTTGAGTTTCTGCCTTTATATCAGCTTTAAGAAGTCTGACCATTGTCCTCTAATCACCAACTTCAACAAGACTCTTTCATCCAGAGAGCTACCACTCACTGGATATGTTATCTTTTTCTGACTATTCTCTGTAAACACTAGAGATAGTACATGGTACATGGACATTGGTAGTTTCTAGAATACTAAGACCAGCCTGTCATACACCATACCACTCAAATAATACTGCATTCAAAGTCACTTAAATTACCTTTCTTCTCTATTCTGATGTTCAGTTTGAAGTTCATCTTTCCATGTATAGATGCCTAAATGCACTGAGTTTCTGCCAAGGGATTGGATGATGAGATATTTGACTTGATGGAAGCTGAACAGGTGTTCCCATCAAAGTGGTGTCCATATATCTATGTGTTTGTTGCCTTAAACACTGCTGCCACAAGGAGATGTGGGACAGCATTATCTCATTTTCTTTCTCAAGGAAGGGTCTAGGGTATTCTGCCAAGTGATATTTAGAAAAAACAAGCACACAAACACATTTCTTCAGAATTTAAAGTATTTAGTCAGTATTTGCTATGGGTGATACTTGTTAAAAACTGTTAAGTACAGCGAGCAAACTCAAACACAGGGCACAAACAGGAGTAGGTTTAAAGGGTCTATATTTTAGAGGATAGTAATGAAGATCGAGTGGTTGGGAGGGCCGTGAGGGGGGCTGGAGGTGAGGCAGAGGGAATTGTGGCAAAGAGTGAAGTTGGCAGGTGAGTGATGCTTGCAAGTGGATAAACTGGTAGGCCAAGAAGTAGAGAGCTGCTGGCAGGTAGCAAAAACAGCAGAAAGATGGAAAAAAGGAGGTAAGCACAAGACGCTAAACTTATGTTGGCCCAACAATGTTTTCTGACACTTGAGGTGGCGAGGGGTGGTTTCACAAGCCGGGCTTGATATATTGCAAATGATGAGCTGCAGGTGTGCCAGCAGGAGCCTTGATGGAAACCAGATGGAAGACAGAAACAATGAAGGGTATAGCACTGGTTACACAGAGCACAGTGACATTTCACTCAGTTAAGAACATTCAAAAGCAAAAAATTAAAATAAAAATTAAAAACAAAGACTGTTCAACAAAAAGATGGGATTTTATCCTATGAAGTAATACTTGTTCTTTGCATTGTACTGAAACAAATCGAATGAGCATATGTTTGTTTTCCACGGTCACTTCACTCCACCTCCCTTCTGTTCTTCCACTTCCCATCGTGAAGACTAAAGGAAATCCTAAAATTACGTCTTTTGCACAATATCACCTCCAGTGCACTCACTTTATCAGCAAGGAGACAAGACACTCATCTTAAATAGAAAAGCTGTAGAATTACAAACTAAGGACCATTATTGTGATATTAAGATAAAAGTGAATACATAAGAAATAGTTTATGAGCATATTAAGCAAAACTTTCATGCCTCCTGTTCCAAACTGGCAGGAAAAATGTTCCGACAAAAATATAGCTTTTTTCTTGGCTAGCACTTTCAGGAAATGAACTATGCTTTGGATCCCATTAATCAATCAGTCACGAAGGCATCATGGCAGACAGTAATCAGCACAGTCTGCTCAGAAGAAAGTTAAGAGCAGTCGGGGTGGAAGGGTAAAACTTTTCCTTAGTGACATGACTCTGTGCATACAAATATCCAAAGCTAATTAATGAACCTGCCAATCACTCGGCATGGAGGAGTACCGAGAATAGCAGTGAAATGGAAACTAGGTGGGAAAAACAAATGGGAACTAGGAGCCACATGCAAAACTATATAATTCAGTTAAAAGGACTAGATGTTACAGTCCCTGATAATGCATTGCTTTAGATTGAGAGACTCTTGAGGGATGGCTGTTATGAGGAAAGGCAGCCCAGAAACTTTGCCAGCAGCACACGTCGTTGTGTGTCTCAACTTTCGGTCTTTTACCCAGGCTAATCTGCCATTTTCCTTCCTTGGTTAGATTTAGGGATTAGAGATCGATCTAGATGAGTTGACCACCAGTAAAAAAGAAATTAATGATGCTTTTACTTAATTCTATCAGGAGCTGTACAGAGGTTGTCAGATTTCTTTTGTTCTATTAAAATTCCCAAACTGTCCGAAGACAAAAGAACTGTATTAGAAGGTAAGGTCACACTAGCTGAAGTTAAGCAGGCAATTGGTACTCTTAGATTGGGCAAATCTCCAGGTAATTTCCTTCAGATTTTTACAAGGTGTTTGTAGACGAATTAGCTCCAAGACTACTGTCGGTGTATCAAGATGCACTTCAAAAGGGGAGATTAACACTTAGTATGCGATCGGCAGTGATCACGTTATTACACAAAAAAGGGAAAGACCCACAGCAATGTGGGAATTACCGCCCAATTTCATTACTCAACGTGGACAAAAAGATTATCTCCAAGATACTAGCTTTGAGGCTTGAGAAGGTACTTCCTTGCTTGGTCCATAGGGATCAGGTTGGTTTTGTGAAAAACAGATGTTCTGCAGATACTTTACGTAGGATATTGCATATATTCTGGAAGAGCAGGAATAATTTAGATCCCGTCGTCGCCTTCTCCTTAGATGCAGAGAAGGCCTTCGATAAAGTTGAGTATCCCTTTCTGTTATATACGTTGAAGAAATTGGGTTTTCGTCCCATTTTCAGGCAGGTGGTATACACAGATCCAATGGCTACAGTCACTACCAATGGGATAATGTCACCCTCCTTTTCGTTAAGTCAGGGCACTAGACAAGGTTCACCCTTATCACCTCTCATTTTTGCCCTGTTTTTGGAGCCTCTGGCTATTGCACTACGTGAATGTAAGCAGATCAGAGGGGTGGATATGGGTCAAGAAGAACATAAAACTTTTTTGTACGCGGATGACATTTTATAGATTTCAAGTAACCCAGAACAGGTGGTTCCTGCAATCTCCTCAATTATTGATTCTTTCTCTGCAATTTCTGGCTACGCCATAAATTGGTCCAAGTCCGAAGTTATTTCCATTTCTAAACTGTGTCCTCCAGCCATTAGAAGCTCATGGCAGTTCAAGTGGATGCCCGAGGGTTTGACCTACTTAGGGATTAAATTGACCCCTGGTTTAGATAACATAATGCAAGTAAATATCTCCCCAGTAACTCAAAACATTCATCCGCTTTTGCAGAATTGGGCCAAAACGAATCTGTCCATTCTGGGCAGAATTAACTTGGTGAAGATGATTATTGCTCCTAAATTCCAGTACTTTCCCCAAATGTTACCTATAGCAGTCCCACATAACTTGCTAAAGCTTTATAATACATGTGTGGAGGGTTTTGTGTGGGCAGGCAAAAAGCCATCCTTTAATCGGTCCAAATTATATGCTGCAAAAGATAATGGTATCATTATGCTTTCTCTCTCTCTCAGGTAGTTAAGATAACTAACTCCCCTACGGAGAAGACATCATGGGTTGCGATTGAGGAAAGTCTTGTGGCTCCCTCATCTTTAGAGGCCTTCCTCACTCAGAGGGGAAGACCAGTACCGTTTAAAGATCCAGTATTGGCTTTTATACAAGAGACCTGGTTTAGAGCTCACCAATTTATCCGCGCTAGCCCCTATCTTACCTCTAGAACCTCTATCTGGTATAATAAGAAAATATTAATTGGTAAGAAACCGTTCAGGTGGGAGGCTTGGGTGAGGGCAGGTATCAAGCGGGTGGGTGATTTATTTGGGCAGAGTGGCATGAAACCATTTGCGGAAATCAAACAAGAATTTTTTATTTATTTATTTATTTTTTTTGCCTGTCCCGTTTGGCTCTTTTGCCATCAGAATTGTTGTCTAAAGGCAAAGAAAGATGCCCAACGGATTTACTTTACCAAATTGACCATCCCAGCCTTGCCGTAATGGTCCATTTGATTCACCTTTTATTGTTTATTTTATTTTCACTTACTGAATACGGGACAGACTTGACTGGGGGAAAGAAGGGGAGAAAGAAAGAGGGAAAGAGAAACAGCTGAGAAGAGGGATGGGGGAGAAGGGCAAAAGACAAAAACCAACAGAATGAGCAGAAAAAAAAAGCATATATCAATCACCTGGATCACCTGCTGAGAAAGAAAAAATAAAACAAGCAGAAGAGAACAAGAGTACTAGAATAAACAACATCACAATGATATATGGGAATATGACAGTAAATACTAAATATTAAACATTATCGTGCAGCACATAAGATCAACAGAACACAGTGTGCTTTGAGGGAGGAGCCAAAAAGGGTGTAGTTTGTGGGTGTGATCACCCGTGTGTACACCTGTGAGCATGTTTGCGCTTGTTTTTTTTTTTTAAAGGTTCCTTCATGTAATGATCTGCTAGAGGGTGTGGGGGGGCACAGCCCCGTCCTCCAGGGCATGAAGCAGGTATGGAGGAGATCAAAACTCCAGACATCCAGAGGCCCCCAGAACACAAGAGACCAAGGAAGACCAACAGAGGGGCAGCCGCGCCACTGTCCCAGAAAGAGCTGAGGAGAGTCCAGAGCGTTCTCACTCCCGAGGCGTAACATGTGGACGTTTTGTCACGTCCCGCGGCGTTCCTGAGGAACGCGAAAGGAGACCTTCGGCGTTCTTATGGTACGCGGCGGGTTATGGCTGGAATCCAGTGCAATGACGCGCCCGCGGTAGTAGACGTTCCAGACCTGTATTCCAGCCCTAAACCTAACCTTATCCCTAGCCCTGACCATAACCTTATTCCTGACCTTAACCAGGACTTTAATGATGTTAAATAGCGTGTTTCTAAGCGATTTGAAGAAAAAGAGCGAACATGTGTAGGTTCAGTCCAGACGGTTCTCATATTTCCTCTTTTTCCGAGGTCGTCATTTAGGAACGTGGTGGGTAGCCGAAAACGTAATATGGTGACGATTTTTCACCTAGCGTAAAATGTTACACTTTGGGAGCAGAGATGGGCAGTAACGCGTTACAAGTAACGCGTTACTGTAATCTGATTACTTTTTTCAAGTAACGAGTAAAGTAAGGGATTACTATTGCAAAATCGGTAATTAGATTACCGTTACTTTCCCGTAGGAACGCTGCGTTACTGCGTTACTAAAACCGTGATTTTTTTTTGCGAGAATGTCTCATGACAGTGACGTAAGCAAGTGCGACGTTGGTGACAGCAGCTGTGTGCAGATCAACAATGGATAATATATCGAGTGCGGGAGAGAGTATGAGCGTGCAGCGTTTAAAGTGTGGAAGTACTGACCTTACTTTGAGTTTGATTCCATAAAAAGTGACAAAAACATTAGCGTCCATCGTGCGTGGGAAGAAAACTTCTTTTTACAGCGAAAAAACCCCCTAAACTTCCGAGCAAGCACCGAGTAGCTACGACGTGATGGGAAACTCACAGAGACACTCGCGCGGATTCTTCAACTGACCGCAGCACACCTACACCAGGGTAACCCTCCGCCTACCCTGCTCCTGCTTTACAGGTGAAAATAGAGCAACAGGACCGCTGAGTCTTTGACTTTATTTATTTTCTGCTGTGTTTTACTTGCATCTGTTTGAAAGAGTGAGTGAAAACACAAAAAATATTTTATTTTATGAGCTGGAATGTGTAGAAAATAGGTTTAAATGTTAAACTAATTTCTTCCAGTCAGAGAATGTTGCATATAATTAAATGTTTTGCTTGATGCATAAAGTTAAAAGATTAAAACTGATAAAACAAGTTAAAAAAAGAGACTTTTCCATTTGATTACATTTTGTATGATGGATTATGTAGAAAAAGTAGAATTGGGCTGAAAGATCTATCACTTTATCACCTCTTCAGGTTGTAAATCGTGTTTTTAAAAAGTAACTAAGTAACTAAGTAACTAAGTAATTAATTACTTTTGAAAATAAGTAATCAGTAAAGTAACGGGATTACTTTTTGGGGGGAGTAATCAGTAATTAATTACTGATTACTTTTTTCAAGTAACTTGACCAACACTGTTTGGGAGTGAGAACGGGTTGGGAGAGTCCCAGATGAGGGCTCACTCAGCACCCGCGGAGCAGAAGCCAGGGGGAGTTGCAGTGACGCGCCCGTGAGCTCCACCGGCAGCCAGCCGTGCCTGAGTGACCGAGCCCCAGGCCGAGAGGCCGGGGGCACCCCACCTCCGAAGTGGCCCGAGCGAGCCCCAGGCTCCAGGCCCCGATAAGCAGCCGCCAAGGAGTGAGCCGGTGTGTACCTGGACGCCCATCCCCGGACACAAAGAACCACCAACGCACCGATGTCTGAGGGAGTCCGCCACTGGCAGGGGAAGTGGTGGTAGGGGGAGATAGGCCTCCAAACCTTGGAGGGCCTGAGATGTCCCCAGAGAGGTGGCGCCTGACACCCAACCTGACATATAGACACAGACATACAGGCACACACAGATACAAACATCCATTCCCACCCTCATGCTCTCATATGCACTTACTTCACACTCAACCAACGTGGAGACAGACATAAAGAGACGCTGTACACACGATCACACTCCCCAAGCGTACTCTACAAACCGGTTCTAGGTACCCTTGCCCCTGGAGGGGGGAACTGCACCCAGACCCAGGTGGTGTTACCCTTTTCCCTGCGGTGGGAGGAGGCAGACCGCCCCGACTCCGCAGCAGCAGGGAGGCCCCACACTCCAGACCGCAGTCGGACGGCCAACTCCTCCTCCTAGCCCCCCCGCTCCAGCAGGCCGCAGAGAATGGGGGTGAGAGAAGACTCCAAACCTCCCTCCACCCGCTCATTGTAGTGTTGATACATGTGTGTTCTAAGGTGCATTTAAAACCCAGGGGGGCATGGAGCTACCTGCCAGAGAGCAGCAGGTAAGCGCATAGTCCCTCCTGCTAGCCCTCAATGTCTACGTGTATTTAAAATTGAGAGGTGGGCAACGACGCCAGGGGTGGGGTGTACACCCTGATAGTACTTTGGATTCCGTGTATCGTGCCCACCCCCAAGATCCTATATGTATGTGTAATGAGAGTGTGAGTAATGTGAATGTCTAAGTTGTGGGATAAAATTGAGGCAGAGGCAGCCAGAAGGGGACAGAGGGGGGGATAGCCTCCTCTTCACCCTGGTGACATACCCCTACTCCAAGGTCCTGCATGTGTGGGTGGTTGTGGTGGAGCGGGAAGAGGGAGGCAGCTGGAGATGGGGAGGGAAGGAAGGGAGGGGCAAGTGACCCCTCCCTGGGGCCAGCTCCCCCGCTGACCCCAGTAGGCACCCCCATACTCCGCGACCCGCCAGGGAAAGGGGGCCCAGGCCCATCCAGACCGGGGCCCAGTGCAGCAGCGCCTCCCAGCCCCACAGAGCCCGGGACAGTCCACCCAACCCCACCACAGAGAAAACTGCACCCACCCCACCATCCACTCATCTTCCAGACTACATAAGACAATAAACACCCAGGCTGAGATCTTCCTCCACCTCTCCTGTATCTCCCCCTCCTGCAGAGAGAGCTCCTGAAGAGAGGAAAGCTCCTGCAAGATGTGATAATCTCCCCCACCAGTTGAAGAGCCCCCCAGGTGGCTCGCCTGCTCCAGGGCTGGGCCCCCATGCACCCACCCGCCCACAACCCCGGCAACACACCAACCAGGACCCAAGCCCCCGAGGCCCGGCCCGGGCCCCAGCCCAGAGACAGAGCACCCCCAGAACCTCACGCCCATCCCGGACCCACCCAGGGGCAGCCAGGCTACCAGGTCAGTAACCCACGTCCGTCAGCACAGACCCTCCCCTAGCCCCGCTGCACGCAGCCGCAAGGAAACAGTCACCTGAGAGCCAACAGAGCCCCTAACCGGACATAACAGCTACCCCGGGTTGAGCCCCCCAAGGAAGATGCCTCCGGGGAACCCCCCGACGCCCTAAGCCTGTCCCTACCCCCACACCAATCACAACAGTGAAGGCGGGACCAAACTATGACCCCCCACCCCCACTAGGTGATGGAGCTGATCAAAGGAGCCCAGAGCAATTGATCTGACGTGGTGGCAGAGGCTGTATCAAGACTAATGTAATCTAATAGATAATTTCTATATTGGTTAGAATTAAGATTATTTTTATTTTTCCAGTTCATGAGGACTGTTTTCTTGGCTGTGCATAGGGCAGTGAAAACCATATGGGCGATATTCTTTTCTGAAGTGACATTATCTAAGCTGCCCAACAAACACACTAAGGGGGAAGTTGGAATGTTACATTTCAGACACTTCGATAAGTCTTCACATATCTCGCGCCAAAACTTCTGAACTGGTGGACAGAACCAAAGAGCGTGGATATAATTGTCCGGTGAATTGGTTTGGCAGTGTGAGCAGTTGTTGGTAGACGTAAAGCCCATCTTGAACATCCGATGACCTGTATAGTGCACTCTATGTAATATTTTGTATTGAATTAATTGAAGACTGGGATTTCTAATTAGATGAAAGGTTTTTAAGCAAATCTGAGACCAGAAGTTTAGGTCTAAGTTAACTGATAAATCCGCTTCCCATTTTGCAATAGGAAGTGATATTGATTCATCTGTTTTAGAAAGCATTCTGTATATTTTGGATAGTAATTTGGGGGTTTTAAGAGTAAGAAATTGAACCACACTTGGTGGTGTTTGTAGTTCAACTTGACCGGGTTTAAATTTATTTTTTACTATGGATTTAATTTGTTGATATCCTAAAAATCTTTTCTTGTTGATCCCATATTGTGTAACTAGTCCGTCAAATGAAATAAATTCTGTTCCTTCTAGTATATGTTCTAAATATTTGATTCCTTTACCACTCCAATCTGAAAAGTTTATCATATTATTGTTTTGTAATATGTCAGGGTTGTTCCAGATAGGTGTACGTTTGCATGGGATTAATGAAGACGCCGTCAATTTTAGAAACTCCCACCACGCTGTCAGAGAAGAGCTGATGTTGATGCTTTTAAAGCATTCATGTCGTTGGATGTTTGAGCTGATAAATGGTAGGTCTGAGATCTCTAGATTGTTGCAAAGTGATTGTTCTACATCTAGCCAAGGTTCATCTAAGAGGGTATATTTTAGCCATCCTGAGATCAACTGAAGCCTGTTAGCTAAGAAGTAGTGCTGAAAGTTAGGCAGTTCTAGTCCTCCTTCATCCTTGGTCTTTTGTAGTGTTTTTAAGCTTATACGTGGGGGTTTATTTTTCCAAAGGAATTTGGACATATATGAATCTAGAGATCTGAACCAATCTTGTGGTGGTTTAGTTGGGATCATTGAGAATAAATAATTTATTTTTGGTAAGACCATCATTTTTATAGCGGCAACCAATCAAACAAGAATTTATTCTGGATCCAAGGGAAATCTGGAGGTTTATATGGAGGTTAATAACCCAGATCCTTCATCTAGTATTCAGGTGTTTGCAGCTCATGGTATTCTATGGGATCTTCAGAGAGGCACACTCTCCCAATTTGGAGGGGCTGTATGGGCTCATATTGTGGTCATAAATATTTTGTACTTGTAAATCAGGATTTGTATGTGTAAAAGGAATTTGCGTGTGTGTAAAAAAGATTTGTGTGTGTAAAAATAATTTGTGCGTAGAAATGACAGTCTTCACTAGTGGGGATACTTACAAAGCTTTCTTCTTTATGAATTAGCATACATGTTTTTATTGAGCATTTGAAGAACCAGCAAAAAAAACCAGAAACTCTTGTAGAGGACATAAAGTCAGAGATGGACAAGGAGCAGGTGCATCTAGTACAGGTAGAGCTGCTGCAAAAACCCACAGAGCTCAGCAGCCAGCGCAACAAATTCTGGATCCTTGGCTTTTAGTTAGCATTAGCAGCACATGCTGCGTCCGATGTGAAAGGACTTTATGCTGTGCACTGTGACTCACAGCAATGCTCCCGGGTAGGGCTGGGCAAAATGATTATTTTCCTAATCGATGAATCTAGCGATTAATTTTTCGATGCATCGATTAATCTAACGATTAATTTTTCAATCAGATTCGATTTCGATTTGATTCGATTATCAATTATTTCCCCATTATTTGACTTGTATAGCAATTTCACATTTACTTTCACTTTACTAAAATAAAGTTGTAGTAGTCGTACAATCTTATATAAGAGATAGCATTTAACAAGAAATGAAATATGCAAACATATATAAAATTGAGGAAAAGTTAACAAAACATTTAAAATAAATAGCAACAATGGTGTCTTTAAACAAACAAAATATAACATTCACTTTGATATCTGCAAAAAAGTGCTCTTCATTCACAAAACAAAATCCATTTTGTTCCCGTTTCTCACATTTCTGTGTGTGTGTTTGAGTTCAATCATCAATCATGTTAATTACATGAAGTAGTTATGGATTGTAGTAGTTATGCATTGGAGATTTAATAAAAATAAAATCCACAGTAAAATTGCAGTACAATCTTCTGTTTTTAACAAAAAATTAAATGTTGTGGAAAACAAATATGAATAAAGGAAATCATAGCAAAAAATTAATAAAATATAAACAGCAACAATGGCGTCTTTGAACAAATAAAATGTAACATTCACTTTGCTCTCTGCAAAAAAAGTGCTCTTCGTTAACAAAATATCCATTTTGCTGCCTTCTCTTCTATTTTTGTGTGTGTGTTCAATCACGTTCATCACATGAAGTAGTTATGCATTGGAGTGGAGGAATGTTAGCATTTCTACATGCTCAGCAGTCAGGCTTGCCCTTTTTTTTGGTGACAATGTTTCCAGCAACTGAAAAAAGCCTTTCAGATGGTGTTGATGTGGCAGGTACAGCCAGATATGATTTGGCTAAAGTAGCTAGTGTGGGGAATCTTGTTGCATTATTCTTCCATCATGTAAGGGGGTCATTATCCCTTGGAATAGGGGCTTCCCCAAAATACAACAATACTTCTTTCCTCACTGCCTCATTTTCTCCATCCCCAACCTGGTCAGTGTTTTCATTAAAATCTTCCTCCTCAGAATCTGTACCCAATAAAGTGTCCAACACAGATCTCTTCTTTGTTGGGGGACTTGCTGAGGCTTCCTGTCCCACATGTTCCTGCTCTAACTGTGATCTCTGCTCCCTTTTGAGATCAAGTGCCTCCCTCTGTATTCTTGCTTGCAGTTTCAGAGCATCTTCTGGAGAAAGGAATTTCAGTTTACGAAAACGTGGATCGAGGGCAGCAGCAATGAGTGACACATTTTTCCAACCTGCTTGAAATGCAGATACTTCTGGCTGCGACCTATACAAGATTTCCTCTTCTGCACAGTTCTGGAAAGAGTTCACTGCAGCAGAATCAAATGATTTGTTTTGGGTGGATTTCAGGAGACCTTTCAGCAGGGGGGGAAGAACAGAGACTGTGACATAAGACTGTCCACTGAGAACATTAGTGGCTTGCTCATAAGGCTTGAGCACCTCCTTCAATTCATCCAGAAGAATCCACTGATCATTTTTTCAGATCTAGGTACTGTTTCCCACGCTGTGTGACTTCTGGATCTGAAAGCGTCGCAACCACTGGCCATCTCTGTTCCAACAGACGTTCAATCATGTAGTATGAACTGTTCCATCTGACAGTGACATCCTGGATTAGTTTATGCTCAGCTGTACCCATCTGTTTTTGCTTCTGCTTAAGTTTGGTGCTAGCTGGCTCACTTTTCCTGATGTGCTTTACAAGGCCCCGTGCAGCTGATAGTGCCTTATCAATCTTGGGGTCTTTCAGTGCATAATTTACAACCAGTTGAAGTGTATGCCCGGCAAACCGATAGGACACCACTCCAAACTTCTCTTTCAGGATGTGAAGAGCTGAAACTATGTTACTTGCATTATCATGCACAATGGCAAGGACATTATGCAAGGAAATGTGGAATTTTTCTGCCACCTTCTCCACCCAGGAGGCAAGGTTTTCTGCAGTGTGGCGCTCTTCAACTGGCAGTGTTGCTAAATTGAAGGAGAGAAGATCCCAATTGTCATTAATGAAATGACAAGTTACCCCTAAATAGGACTCTGTGACCAGACTTGTCCAAGCATCAGTGGTAAGGGAGATTTTGGATGTGGCCTTTTTTAGTTAATTCCTTAGTTTCTCCACAGAAGTTTCATACTTTCTCTCTATCATGCTTGCAAAATGACGCCTAGACGGCAGAGTGTAACCTGGTTGGAAAGTGGTCAGCATTTCTTTGAATTCCTCACCTTCAACCACAGCAAGTGGTCTCATGTCTTTTAAAATCATAGATAAGACGCTCTCGGTAAGTACAGCCACCTCCTGGGGGGTGCATAGTGTACTTCTTCTCTGACAGTAGTCCTCCAGACGTCAAAAGCGTATAGTGTAGCTTTTATTTTGGAAAGAGCCATTTCTCTGTAATAAACTCTCTTTTCCAAAGATGAGTGATTTCTCGATCAGATAGATTTATTTTTTTTTTATTATTTTGTTGTTTCAGCAACATTAAATTTAAAAACTGTACCTTTGAGTTAAAATATATATTTATACTTTTAATAAATGACAAATTAAAAAGGCATGAACATTTTTTTGTATCGAAAAAATATCGAACCGTGACACCAAAATATCGAACTGAACCGAACCGTGAATTTTGTGTATCGTTGCACCCTACTATCTATCTATCTATACCATGTATGTGCCTCACTGTTATGCCATGTGCCTTCATAGCATAACAGTAAGAGATTAATGATAATCACCATCACCGTTTAGCAGGTGGTGTATTATCCTTGTTAACATTTTTCCTGTGGCCAATTAGCTGTCTCACATTTTTGTCTTTCTCCGATTTTGATAAGGGATGATCAAAACGAGTCGGAATGCGCGCATTCCGACTCGTTTTGCCAGCATGGGCCAGAAATAAAAACCAACTAAACAGCAGCTGCTACATGTTACTGCTAAGCATCTTAAATGATTTTTGCATTTACGGAGGTTGGGTGTTTATCTCTGTCTATGAGTGAGTGTATGTCTACGTGGATTGGGGGGGGGGGGGGGGGGTGTCTGGATGAATTAAAGGGTAAAAACCAGCGTTAGTAAAAAAATTGAAAACTTATGGTGGTTTGTCTTTTTCAGAAGCTGCTCCTGGATGTCATCGTTTGAGGTGCTGGTGCATAGCCGTCGTGCTTTTATGATAGGCCATGTCCACCTCACAAAGCCGGCAAATGACTGATTTGCTTTGTTTTCGGTTAAAATATCCCCTTATTGTAGAACTGTTCGGGTGGAGTGGTTTAAGTCAACTGCGACTGCCTGACTAATGTTTTTACGTCGACATATTTTACGCGTTGACGTAATCGATTACGTCGACACATTGTCCCAGCCCTACTCCCGGGTCAGCCCTGACTTTGTGTTAAACTAATCCTAAAGTAATAATGGTATTTCTAACCATTGATATACCACAACTTTATCCTTTCAGCAGCTACTGAAAGTTAGGGGACCTAGCTTCTATGGGATATTTATATAGAGATCCTCCAGCTTCAAACTCTATTACCCTTCAAGAACCTGCAGTTCAAAAGCACCCCTCCGACAGCCAAACCCATCAATTCTCTGATTGGATAGTTAAATTTGTGATTGACATGACATTGACCAATGAAATAAAAGGGTCAAAAATTATTTTTAACCATATAAATCCTGATGTGCAAGTATAAAACTGATTTACAAGTACAAAATATTTATGACCACAATTTGAACCCATAGGACTGAGGCAGTGCTGGGAGAAGGATCTGGGAATTCAGATTTTAGAGGATAGTTGGAGGAAGCTGGTTTAATCGTGGTGTGTTTGCTCACATGAAGCACAGTCTCAGCTTATCCAATACAAGTTGCTTCACAGAAATTACTGGACTCCCAGTAAGCTAGTCAGGTTGAAGTTTGCTGACAATGACACCTGCTGGAAATGTCAGGAGGAAGCCGGGACCCTAGTTCACATGTTGTATGCATACTGGAAAAATGATTACTTGTGGTATGGGATCATTAACCTTGTGAACAATCTTTTTAATCTTAACCTTTCTAAGTCTCCAGCTTTGTGTGTCCTGGGTCTGTTACCTGACAGCAGTATTCTCACTAGAAAACAGAGACTATGGGTGCGTTTGCCTTTCATAACAGGATGCAGGATAATACTGAGGCGCTGGAAGTCATCTAGCCCCTGTTGTTTTAGGGAATGGTCGGAACAAATGTCCAGGATGGCATTATATTGTGGCGAGCTCAGACAAGGAGGAGACGGAGGTATTGTTTGGTCTTGCTTCCCGTGAGCTAGCCAGGGAGCACAGCCGTTTATTGACATCTGCAGAAGAACACAGCCGCTAGCTAACTGCTCAGCGCGGCAACAGCACAGCAACAACAATAACAACACACAGGGTGCCCTCTGACCCCGGAAGGACATGCCGTCGCAGCGAGAGGGCGTCACCCGTCACTATGGCAACATAAACAAAACATAACTGTACAAACAGAACCCCGAACAGCCCTTACCCGCTACATAGCCCCCACCTAAGGGGTCAGTCGTCCCCGACGACCCCATTACCCCACACAAAGTCCTGCAAATGTCCAGGTGCCTTCTTTTGGTTCACCGGCCGGTCACGACCGGCGTGGGAAAAGTCACTCGGGTCAGAACATGGGGTGCCACCATCATCCCCTGCCCCGGCGTCTGCCGGAGCGAGCGGTCGGTACGCTGAGAGCCTGTCACGGTGCAACACCACCATGCGCCCCGGGCCCGACATGCGGATACGGTACACCACGTCTGTTAGCCGCTCCACGACCTCCGCCGGCCCTTGCCAGTGACCGCAGAGTTTGGGGGACACTCCTCTCTTCCGAACCGGGCAGTACACCCAAACCTTGTCGCCAGGCATGAAAACCCCCCCTCGGCACTTGGTGTCGTAGGCTCTTTTCTGTCGTACTCCGGCCTGGGCCTGGGCCTGGCGGGTGTAGTCATGAACCACCTGCAGCCGCTCCCTCAGCCTCCTGTAGTAGTCCATCTCTGGCCCACCATCAATCTCCGGCTCGGGGGGGACCCGAACACCAGATCCACAGGTGTCCGGAGCTCCCGTCCAAACATCAGAGCGGCAGGTGTGCACTGGCTGGACTCCTGCACCGCAGTCCGATACGACCAAAGGACCAGGGGCAGATGTCGGTCCCAATCCCGCTGGTGGCGGCTGGTGAGAATGGCGAGCTGGGTGGCCAGCGTGCGGTTGAAGCGCTCAACCAAGCCATCGCTTTGTGGACAGAGCGGTGTGGTTCTTGTCTTCTCCACCCCCAGTCGTCGGCAGATCTCCCCGAAGACCTTCGATTCGAAGTTACGCCCCTGGTCACTGTGGAGCTCAGCCAGGACCCCAAAACGGGTGAACATCTCCTCCACCAGCTTCTCGGCCGTCGTCGTTGTGCTCTGGTCCGGCACCGCGTAGGCCTCTGGCCACTTCGTGAAATATTCCATAGCCACCAACACATACCGGTTCCCTGACTCTGTGACGGGGAAAGGCCCTAGGACGTCCACTCCCACTCTTTCCATTGGGGCCCCCACCAGGTACTGCTGAAGGGGGGCAGTGGAGCGTTGAGTTGGGCCCTTCTGTGCCGTGCAGGTGTCACAGCAGTGCACATGAAGTTCCACATCCCGTCGACAGCCAGGCCAGTAGAACCGTCCCCTGAGGCGGCGGAGAGTTTTGGCGTTCCCATAGTGTCCTGCCCCCACCGTGCCATGGACCAGCTCAAGCACCTGCGACCACAGCGACCGAGGCACCAACAGCTGCAGGAGACCTCTGCCCTGACCGGGGGCCCGCCATCTCCGGTACAGGAGGCCGTCGTGGGTCTCCAGATTGTTGTGGTGGGAGTAGTAGGCCTTCACCTGGGGCTCCTGTCCCAACACCCCCGTCCAGGCGGGGCGTTGCGCCGCCTCCAGCCAGGCCCCCACCTGAACCAACGTCGCGTCGGCCTCCTGCTCCCGCTTCAGCTGCTGCGTTGTCAATGGGAGCCACCCCCAGCACCTCCTGGGCCCGCTCCTCCTGTCGCAGGCAGTAGCGGCACTCGACGGCTACGCAGGGCCGTCTGGAGAGGGCATCAGCGTTGCCATGCTGTCGACCTGCCCAATGCTGGATCTCGAAGTCATAGCCCTGAAGGACCTCCAGCCAGCGGGCCACCTGCCCTTCTGGGTGTTTGAAGTTCAGGAGCCAAGTCAGAGATGCATGGTCAGTGCACAGGAGGAACCGGGAGCTGTGCAGATATGGCTGGAAGTGCTGCACCGCTAGCACTACGGCCAGCAGCTCCCGCCGGGTCACGCAGTAGTTCCTCTCGGCTCGCCCCAAGGCACGACTGAAGTACGCCGCCACCCATTCTCCAGCCTCGTCCTGCTGGGAAAGGACCGCCCGACTCCTACATTGCTAGCATCAGTGTCCACAATAAAAGGTTGCCGGGCGTCGGGGTAGGCCAGGACTGGGGCTCTGGTGAGGGCCTCCTTCAGCTGTGCAAAAGCCGCAGCACAGGCCACCCCCCCAGCCAAACAGCTGCCCCTTGTCAGTCAGGCGGTGGAGGGGGCTGGCCATTGTCGCGAACCCCTTGATGAACCGACGGTAGTAGGAGGCTAGGCCCAGGAAGCTCCGCAGTTCTTGGACGTTCGAGGGAGTCGGCCAGTCCCGGACCACAGCCACTTTTGCGGGGTCAGTGGCGACACCTCGATCACATGGCCCAAGAACGTGGTCTCTCTCGCCAACAGCCGGCATTTCGCGGGGTTGAGCCGCAGCCCAGCTCGTCGGATGGCACTCAAGACCTCGCTCAGGTGAGACAGTGCACTGTCGAAGTCGCCACCATGCACCAACAGGTCATCCAGGTACACAACGCAGCGGCTACGAGGGATATCCACGAGCACCCTCTCAATCAGCCTCTCGCCTTGTAATCGGAAGGTTGCCGGTTCGAGCCCCGGCTTGGACAGTCTCGGTCGTCGTGTCCTTGGGCAAGAAACTTCACCCGTTGCCTACTGGTGGTGGTGTCCGGTGTTCTGGGAATTTCTCCTACCCCGTAAACCGTCCTACCCGTTGTTCCTGAGCATGTGCGCGCTCAAGGGAAGCTAAGCGCATCCGGCTGTGATTTCACGCTACTCCATTGTCATATTTTCAGGAGAATAGGTAAGTAGTAAGTATTAGTACTTTTTATTGACGTTGATACTTGATTTTTTTTTAAGCCTTTGTGATTGTTTGTCAATATTAAAGTGAAGTCGCTATCTGCTTTCTGCACAAAACTGTCGAATTTGCAGATTCGGTGAAGTCTGCTGTCAAGTTACTGGACACGTGGTATTTGCACAACACTTTTGAGTCCGCAGCTTCGGTGTTTTAAGGCTGTTTCGGTAATGTCGTTATTTAATAAGTTAAATTATTTGCATTGTCAACTGCACATATTGAAGCTCATAAGAAAATGTTTACTGACATTCGTAGATATGGAGAAGAAGTGGGAAGAGATTTACGCGTTCATTTCTGCGGGCTCCTACCCTTCAGGATATGACCAGGCTCAGAGGCAAAACCTCAGAAGATATGCCTCAAAATTCAAACAAAAGGGTCAGTAATTTATTGTTAATACTAACAACTCATATATGTGATTAAATTAATTTCTAAATATATATTGTTTTACTGCAGATGGAGAACTCTTTGTTGGAACCAGAAGAGTAGTAAAAACCATGGATGATGCCAGGAAGATATTTCATGAGTTTCATTCATCTCCAATTGGAGGACACACTGGCACACACAAAACGCTAAATGCAGTGTAATCCAGATTTTACTGGTTTGGTATGACAGTTGACATTAAAACATGGGTATGTATTAACTGTTTGTACTGTTGTTAAATAGTGTTTAAAATAAGCAATTTTTTTGATATCAGTTAAAAGAGAAACTGTACACTTGCAAAATATAAATAAATATGGTTAATTAGTGACATTACAGTAATAACCTGTAGGCCTGGCAGAGATTTGAAGACACGCACACAAACTATTGTTGCTAAATATTTTGTTCGTTAGAGAATATGTCATTACCGGTAAGTGTTTTTTATTTTTTGTTTTTTACAAATGAGAATGTTGAACATTTACGTGAACTCCATAAATATGTGTCAAAAAGTTGGGAAACCACTGACTGCTGTGCAACCGTTACAGTGTATTCAGGTAAATATTATGCCCCGTTTACCCATCAAACTATGTTTGTAGCTCATATTCATAAAGGCAGGAGGGTTTGCCAACTAATTTTAACCATCAATGTTAATGTGTACATTATACAAATTGTTATTTGTCCTTGATAGGTGTCTGAAGTGTGGGAACTTATTGGTATAGATCTTACTGGACCTCTTCCTAAAACTTCAAGCGGCTTCCAGTATATACTTACTGCAACTGACTACTTTTCAAAATGGGTTGAAGCTTTCCCATTAAAAACAAAATCTGCATCTGAGGTAGCCCAGCACTTGTGCTCCATTATATATAGACATGGCTGCCCCAAAAGGATTTTGTCAGACCAAGGCAGAGAGTTTGTGAATGAAGTAAGTGTTAAATAATTTTCAGTTACATTTTTTAACTTTACTTCACTGGGGTCAAAGATTTTTTTCTTGTGTGCTTGTATAAGAAGTATAACCTTGTCCTTATCTGTTGAAGCTCAACTCTGATCTTTGCAAGTTATTGCAAATTGAAAGAAGTGTCACAGCAGCATACCATCCACAGACCATCTGTGGATGGTATGTTGTCATTGGTCTTTTCATCTCATCTCAACATAAAAAGGTATGCCTAATTTTTATCTATCAGTTTTTAATAACATTACTTATGTTATTCAAACTTAATTGTTACTTAATAATTTATTAATTTCTTTACTTCTAATTAAACTTTCTGTCTTACTTACTGTGTTTACATATTTCTATGCCTGCATTTAGAGCCCTCTGAAAACTGGTGAATGACCAGCAGAATAACTGGGATCTGTATCTAGAGCCCACCCTGTTTTCACTTCGGTCAAAAGTACACACCACAACAAAATACACACCTTTTTTTCTGATGTATGGAAGAGAAGCAGTATTTCCATCAGAAGTGCCTGCTCAAGTGCCGGTGAGTGTTTGTCAAATTCTTTCTATGTTAGAACAAAGAATTGAAACCATTTAAGAAAAAAACCCAGTAATGTCTTTATGAATATGATATCATCTTGTTTTAATTGCTAATATCTACAAAATTTTAGATTTCCAACATCATTCTGCCAGACGACAAAAGGTACAGTGACTATGTACAGTCTGAAAGTGAAGCACAACATGCAGTTAAAGAAACTGCACAAGAAAACATTGCGAAGTCACAAGACAAGCAAAAGGTTGCATACGCCAAGCGGGCCCTGAAAAAGTACAAAAATGTTGTGTACAATGTAGGGGATCAAATTCTGCTTCTAAATATGAGGAAACGTGGGCGAAAAGGAGGAAGACTTGAACCGGATTTTTCAGGTCCCTGCACAATTGATGACTTCAGTGGAAAATGTGTTAGACTGAAAAACGCTGAGGGAAATACTTTAAAAGGTCTATACAGTATTGACCACATTAAACCCTATAGAACAAGCCACCCTGTCAAGTCTCAACTCCAACTGAACCTGTTGAGAGTAGCCCATCTTCTGAGATGTGGCCTTGCAGTCCTCAGCATCATCATGAAGCGCTGCAAAATAACAGATCCTCTGTCATTCAGTTTGCACCAAAAATAGCTCAGGTAAAATCAGTCCAAGCACCAGAAGAGCTTGTACCAGTGACCCCCCAGAAACCCAGCACGCAAGAAAAAGGTGGCATAGCTAAAAATCTCATTCTGACCGGTTGGTCAATTGTTGCCAGTTTGGCTAGTCAAATGGATAGAATGTTTTATTTTTTTCTCCCTTCTTGCTAATTTTGACCTGTTGGTCCAATTTTGGCTAATGTCTGATTTACATAAAGCTACTCCCCTCTGGCATGTTTATGTTGTTGGCCCGTTGGCCCTTGTCTGCTTGTGGCCTGTTGGCCCTTGTCTGCTTGTTGGCCATTGACCGTGATTTTCAAATGGCAACTGTTATTACTAAAGAAACTTATCATATTTTGTTTTGTAGTGAAGTGGCTTTGGGCTGCAAAAGACACCGGGCGTGTGGAGGCAGTCGTTGGGCCATACAAATTGTATGACTCTTCTTTTCGCACACTGGAGGATAGTGGGTGGCTTTCTGATGAGGTAAGTGAAATAATCATTTTTGGTCCTAGTGGTGGTCTGTAAAAATAATCTTCTTTTAATCCAAACAGGTCTTTGATGCATACCTGCACTGCCTCATTAAGAAACAAAAGGCAAGTAAGAACGTATGCCGGTTATTTCACAAAGGTATTTTATACAATTTTGTAATCTTTTTAAAAAAAAAAAAATCTTGCATTTTTCAGAAACCCGTGCAACCTCTCTGTTTTCTGGGAAGTTTAAATGTGTCAGCAAGGTAATGTAGATGTTATATTGGTTATATAGTGTATGCTATGTAAATAAATCGAAACCTTTTATAAACTTAAAAATATTCCACAGATGTTGTTTCCGGCTGAGGACATTTGGTTGTGCCCACTGAACTCTGGTGCACACTGGATCCTTGTGGTACATGTTCACACCTCATGTGTTTTTTCTCTTTTTTTGTTTTACTGTTATTTTTAGCAGCATATTCTTATTTTAAAAATGCTTACAATTGATTATGTTTACTTAAGTGAGTGTAATACACATATTCTACTAAATACAATTTTTATTTTAGGTTGTCAAAATCTCCTCACAATCTGTACTGCTGTTAGACCCTCTTGGAAATGAAGGTTGTTATGAAAGGAAAGTTATGCGTAACTGGAGGTATTCATCATTCATTAATTATCTGTTTTAGGTTGTTTGGTTTGTGGGTTTTTTTTTCTTTTTATTTAGAGCAAAATGCTGGCTACATTTTAAAAACTTGTTTTGTTTTTATTAGGAATTTTCTGAAGATGAAAGGAAAGGAAGAGTCCCGAGTGGATTGGAAAATGGAGACTCTGCCACACAACAAGCAGATGGACTCCAGCAGTTGTGGAGTTTTAGTGTTGAAGGTATTTAATAAGCAATTGTATTTAATGTATTTAACTAGAATTAAGTTAATCAATTGCAATTACTGTAACATATTTTACAGTTTGCCGAACACTACCTTCTGAGTGGAGAGGTTACTAGGGTGCTGTCCACTCCAGAAGCCATTGGGCTGCACCGCACTGAAATTGCTTGCGAACTGCTAGAACATCAAAGTAAGTTGAGTCATGTGCTTTTGTATTGCAATAGCACTTTCAGTTTTGTTTAAAACTGTTAGGTTTAATGTCAGTGTGTTTCTAGGTAATGCTGTGTAGTTTGTTCCATGCTGGAAGCCGATCCTGAGTCCAGTATGATTGAAATGGTAAAACAAATAAACCACAAATGCAATATACAGTGGCTTGCAATAGTATTCGGCCCCCTTGAACTTTTCCACATTTTGTCACATTACAGCCACAAACACAAATAAATTTTAATTGGAATTCCACGTGAAAGACCAACACAAAGTGCTGTACACGTGAGAAGTGGAACAACAATCATACATGATTCCAAACAATTTTTACAAATGAATAACTGAAAAGTGGGGTGTGTATAATTATTCAGCCCCCTGAGTCAATACTTTGTAGAACCACCTTTATCTGCAATTACAGCTGCCAGTCTTTTAGGGTCTGTCTCTACCAGCTAGAGACTGGTAGAGACATTGGTCTTTCACGTGGAATTCCAATAAAATTGATTCATGTTTGTGAATGCAATCTGACAAAATGTGGAAAAGTTCACGGGGGCCGAATACTTTTGCAAGCCACTGTAGTAATAATTTTCTCATCAAATTCATAATGTTGGTTAACACACTTACACCCCCCCCCCCCCCCTTCTCCCTCTTCAGGTGCAGTGCGAGTTTTGTTCCAGATGGGCACATTTTGGATGTGCTCAATATGAGAGCAGCCTGGTCAAGTACCTGTGCGACAAATGTGCATAATTTGTACACCGTTTCTTTTTCAGTTCTTTCTCCCTGTGTTCTGTTGGATCTATAAATGTCAAATATATGTATCTGTAAATATATTCAGTAAATATATACTGTAACTATAATGGAGTGAGTTCATTGTCAAAGTTTATATAGTCAGGTGTTCCAATCACTTCAGTGGTGACAGCTGTATAACTTAAGCACCTTGGCATGCAGACTGCTTCTACAAACAAGTGCCAAAACATGCTACCTTTGTTATTATAAAGTAGAAGCATAATTCTGACAGGAAGAATTACGTGCCAAAACATGCTACCTTTGTGAATGTGACCTACAAGCACACTTTAATGGGTAAAAAGAAGTGTCAAACCGAACTGAATATCAGCTACAAACATACTCTGATGGGCAAAGTTAAGTGGCAAACCATCATACCTACTTAAATTTGTGCTGGAATTATTGTTTGGCAGCAGAAATGTGCATAAATTACATACAGTAGGACATTTTGCCAAAGTAGGACAGTTTGTCATATGGCAGCATAAAATTATCCTACTGGTAGGACGTTTTGCCAAAGTAGGATGGTTTGTCAGAACACCGGCAGCCTCGCCTCTGTCAGTGCGCCCCAGGGTGGCTGTGGCTACAATGTAGCTTGCCATCACCAGTGTGTGAATGTGTGTGTGAATGGGTGGATGACTGGAAATGTAAAGCGCTTTGGGGTCCTTAGGGACTAGTAAAGCGCTATATAAATACAGGCCATTTACCGTTTATTTACCATTTTGTTTACTGTGTCACGGTCTACAGAGGCAGGCCGTGCGGTGGTGTGTGTAATGGACCCAGGAGCGTACACAAGTGAGTAGACGGGAGTGAGTTTAACAGAAAGCGAGCCTTTAATATGACTGAAGACCAGGAATACAAACACAGCAGGGATAGCGTGGCTAAACTATAACTAAACTGGGAAAACTAATACTGTGACAAACTAAGAGAACTCTGAGACGAAGATGATCACAAAAAGACTGATCGTGAAAACATGGGGGTGAGAACACAGACGACGCGACACAGACTACATGAAACACAGAGACTAAACACACAAGAGGGATGATCAGGGGAAGTGGCCACACATGGGAACACAGCTGACACAGATAAACATAACAAGACATGGCAGGAGTAAACAACACTGACGGGAGACTGTCAAAGTAAAACAGGAAGTACACAGAGGTGCAAACAGGAGGAGAGAGAGAGCACGGGCATAGTGGGCTGGGGAAACATGGAATGAAACACAAGGAGGGGAGATGAGGGCTCACAGATACATAGAGGGGCACACAGGGGATAAAAGTCACAAGGGGAAGTCAAATAAGGAACAACATAATAGGACAACTCAGGAAACATGACCTAAATAAGGAACAAAATACAAAAATACAAGAAACTAAGAATACTGGGCCCACATGGCCCAGGACCATGACATATTGTGTTTGTGTCGATTTTGAGTTGACAGGAATCTGATGGAGAGAACAAACACAATCCAGTCGTAGTTACTGATCCATCATCTGTTCATTGATTGACACTGATTGACACATTTTGGAGATGTTAGCTCTTTATACAATAAAGTTACAGCGGGATACAAATAACATCAGGCTGATCCTGCCACAATTTGTTCCCCGGTTCAAATCACGGACAAACAGTATCCCACAGTTGTTTATGTTTTTAAACCCATTTTGCACAGAGAGGCATTTTTTGAAACATGCATTGATAGCAATGTTGAATATTATTACACATGAAAAAACACAACTAGACGTAAAATAATCACACCGTGACGCTTCTGCCTTTTTAAATGGAGGGACAGTAACTGCGTGTTTATATGTAAGCTGTAAAACCTGCAGATAGTCAGATTAACAGTATTTTGTCTCTATCTGCCATTCTGAAATTCATCTCATGTAAACAATAACGTGGCGCACAGCATGACGTGAAAAAAAGGCACATACCTTTGACGTTGGGTGATGAACTCTGTATTCCTCGTCTACACGTAAACGCAAAAAATTAGTTTTAAAAAATCTCAGTTTTCGGTGATTCGAAACGCCGTTTACGTGTGGACAAAACAGCTGCGTTTTCAAAAATACCCGTGTAGGTGTGAACAGAGCGTAAAAGAGTTAGTAGTTTGCAAGGTTATTATTGTTAACGAAAACTAACGAAATAACGAAAACTAGATGTGAAAAAACATTTTCGTTAACGGAAATAAAAAATTTAAAAAAAGGAAAACTAACTAAAACTGTAATGAGTGTTCACAAAACTAACTAAAAGTAACTGAATTTATAGCAAAAACATGTTTAGTTTTCATTGATGTGTGCGTGTCATACAATAGTCAAGGGTGAAAATGAAGTTTAGTTTACAGATTTTTTTCTTGCTGTCTAATTATGCCAGCAGGTGGCAGTACGTTAGTCGAGTCGTCTGTGTTGCTGCTCCGTCCACATGCAGAATCATGTCAGGAAAAGTCGGGAGAAAGCGCCAGAGTCCAATTTGGGATTACTTTGAATATGACTGTGTTTTGGATAAAGCAAGTGTCTTGTAGTGGAAAGAGACAAATTATGAGGGACATTTCTAAAGGGAAAAAAATCCCACAAACCTCAAAGTGCACTTGAAAAGCTCACACAAGAAGGCTAACCTAGCTTACCTTGAGAAGGTAAGGGAGCACACTCAACTCTCATCCCCAGAAACAGAAGCTAACCCCAGACAAGGCAGCGTGATGCATCCCGAGACAACAGGACTGGGACATCTACATAACTGTGTGAGTCAATTGCCTTCAAAAAGTTTATCAATTCACTTGAACCAAAATTACGAACACCCGGTGCTGCAAGAGTTAATAGTCTCATTGGGGCCAAGATATACATTTTATAGTTGCCTGGTATCAGTGGTTGTTCATCTGCCTTTATTTATTTATTTATTTATTTATTTAAAGAACCCATAGGTGGGAATGTGAGTTGTCTGTCTCTGCGTGTTAGCCCTGCGACAGACAGGCGACCTGTCCAGGGTGCAGGGTATGGTAGCTGGAATAGCAACATACCCAAGGATAAGCAGAAGAGAATGACTGATATGATGAAACTGGGATTTTGTTACACTTAATTATTGCAAACACAACTAAAACTATAACTGAAACTAATCAAAACTAAACTGAAACTAAGGATTTTCAAAAAATAAAAACTAAACTAAACTAGCAAACAATTGGTAAAAACTAAAACCTGGTAGTTTATTTTCTTACTACCTTTAATTTATTCCAGATTACTTGTATTTGTTTAATTGTTTACTAAATGTTTGAGGTGTGAAAGAAACCGCAATGGAGCAAAATGTGGGTGTGTGTGGTTGGAGGATGTGTTTGTGCGTGCGAGAATGGTGGGAGCGCGCGAACATTTTTCTTGTAAAACAAAGGGGAGCCTAGCAAAAAAAGTTTGGGAGCCACTGCTTTAATCATTAAAATGTCTTAAATGATTAAAATGAAGTAAGACAAAGTAAAGCAATTCACCATATTTTAGACAGTAGAGATAAGTAAACATGTTACATTTTCAGATAAAAAGTTATTCTGTGTTATAATGTCTAATATGCTCACTGACTCAACTTTTTTTTTAGTATTTCCCATTACTTTCATACCTAGTGCTTCATTTATAAAAATTTTAGATTGTGTATTCTCAAATACTCAAATCCTAAATTGGGTAAGTTGAAACTGAAGCTCCCCCATAAATCTATTGGAATAAAAAGTGTAGCCTTCACCTCTAGGTTATAAAGTTTCATAAAGAAAAATTATTTCAAGCTTCAATGCTGAACTTGAGTAAATGTGATGAGTTAAATTCCATCACTTCCAACAAACACTTGGAGCAACACAACAAGAACACAGAGAGAGGTGAAGTGAGTGAAGTGGATCAGGTTTTCACCACTGTCAAACACACTGTCATCTATCGGACAAGTGAAATCTAAATCACTATCAGTGCCTGGCGAGGTGAAGGTAACAAAGCCTGGTGATTTGCCGGTGATGGTGTCGCTGATCCATTTCTGGTACTGGGACACACGAGTGTAGATCCCAGGTCTCATAGGCTCAGCACAGCCATAACCAAAGCTCACAACTCCACTTTGGACCCAGACTGATTCTTTCTTTGTCATAAGTGGTCCCCCGGAGTCTCCCTGTAAAAAGAAATTGATAAAAGTTAAGACAGATAGGCGTCCTGTAGAGGTCCTGACTTGTCTCAGTAAGATCAATCCTGGTGAAGTATGGATCGTGTCAACATGAAACAGATTATTTGCATGTCTGAGTAAGAGGCCATGGTGCAGTAATGTAACAAGTAGTGTAACAAATGATTTCTACATGAATTAATGAAGTAACATGATGCATTACTTCCTTAAAAAGTAACTAGCAGCATTTGTTTTATTAACATCCCACTCTATCTTGTAAACAAACAGTGGGTGTTACCTGACATGAATCCTTCCCTCCAGCTTTTAACCCAGCACAGATCATGTTCTCTGTGATCTCACTGAAGTCTTGATAGTAGCATTTGCACTCGTTGCTTCCCACTATTGGTACATTCACCTCCTGCAGGATGTTGGAAAGTGAACCATCACCTAATTGGAAAAAATTCAAATGCAAGAGCTTTTATTAAAGAAGCCAGCACCATCTTCTTCTCCCTCCACTGTGGATCATCTGCCTCAGTCTCATGCTATTCTTAGCATTCTTTCCTGCTATGTCCTCCTCTACACCCATGAAGCTCTTTTGTGGTCTTGCTCTTTTCTCTCCTGCATGGCAGCTCCATATATTCAATACCCTTTGTCCACCATGTTCCCTCTTGTGCACCTCTTCTCCACTGTATAAACCATATGTCTAACTATGTCTCCAAACCGCTCAACCTGAGTTGTCCCTCTGATGGTCTCATGAATGAAAATCGAAACATCTTTAGCTCAGTATGTCTATGAAGGTTCTCAGTCATCCAGGTCATCATAGTCTAAGGAACGTGGAGACAAGCGTCTGGACTTCTTTAAGTTGCTTGAAGAGGTTTCACCTCTCATTCGAGAAGCTTCTTCAGTTCTAAGGTCAAATGATTGAGAGTCCCAGATTTAAGCCTTGTGGGAGTAACCCCTCAAGAGTGTCCCCCCTTGGCTCATGTGATTAGATAGAGGATCATTAGGGGGTCCATTGTCCCTCTTGGGGGGACACTGCCACAGGACTTAAATTTGGGACTCTAGAACTGAAGAAGCTTTTCGGATGAGAGTTGAAACGTCTTCAAGCCACTTAAAGGAGTCCAGATGCTTTTCTTTACAAGCTCCTTAGACATCTTTAGCTCAGCTTCATGTCTTCTTGTTAGAGCCACCATCTCCAAACTGTACATCATACTATTCACTATTCTTTTTGAACCTTGATAAAGTAAGTAAAGTAAAATAAACTAAATTTTTTGTAACTTACTTGCCGTACTACCAAAACCAGTGACCCAGCTGCTGGTCCCACTGTAGAAAGTGCTGTTTTCAGAGGCTAAACAGATGGGTTGAATGTAGTCTGTGAAATTCACTGGAGCCGACAGCTTCAGGAGGCATATGTCGTTCTCAATTGTTAAAGGGTTGTAGTTGGGATGGCAAACAATGTTTTCAAGTGTCTGTGTCACCTCATTTGGGTTTAAACCTGACTGGCTGTGGCGACCCAGATGGACCTTTGTGAAGGAGAGTTCAAGTCTTGACAAAACGGAAAAAAACGGAAAAAAATATATAGTTATTTTCATAGCATCTTATGTTGACCATTATAACAGTCACCATAGTAACAAATGCAGTAATATATATATATATATATATATTCCAGTTGATGGAAAGTTTCTCATCTGGCTGTGATTTAATGTGCTATTTATATAGAGTCAAATCAAAGCAACAGCAACAGTTTCTTCAAGGCCTTTTATTCATGTTAGTATTAGCCATCAGTCATTAGAACCAAAAAAATAGCTTAAAAAAAGGGACCACATGATAACCAGACAAGTGCAAAATTATCCATTTTCTTACAAATCACAAGTCTAAAAAAACCCCCAGAACTTTTTGAAGTCAGGAAACAGTGCTAACTCCTGCAACACCATGCAGGAACATTATTATTACTAAAAATGGAAACTTACAATGGTGACTTACAATGAAATGCAGTGAGCGGCCGTCAACACCCACTGGTCGGTGATGAGGGACCCTCCACAGGAAAAATTGCCAAAAATGGATAAAGCTGCCTGCCAGGGCCAACTTCCTGGGGGTGCATCTTGACCTCCTACAATTCTGCTATGTTTTGCAGTCATGCCGCATGCTGATAAATAAAAATGGATGCAAGTTAAATGGTGAGTACGCTGATAAGCCACAATAAAAACCACTTACTGGTAAAGCAAAGAGCATTCCTTATTGTTTTAGGCGTAATGTTTGGCAATTTATCTGTCATGTTGTTTTTGATTGTGTCTGCCTGCAAGCGCCTTTACTAAGAAAGATGCAAAGATTCTTAAAACATGCTGATTGTACAACAAACTCCACTGACTGTAAGTCAACTTTCAAACCTCCCCAGACTGCAGCTTTTTATTCAGTTTGGTGCTGATATTTGTGAAGATTCTTGTTTTTTTGCAAACAGGGCTTAATAATACTATATTTTAGGTAGACTTCCTGCAGTATTCTTCAGATTTTCAGAGAGAGCCAGTTGTAATTTAAAATGCAATACAATATGCAACATTTTATTGGTGGTGTAAAAATGATCATGTCTTAACTCATGTAGTAGGGTTAGACAAATATATTTGCTCTGTTTGGTAACTTCAATCAAAGCTGTGACTTGGTCAGTATATTACGGATATTCGGTCCTCTCCAAATTAAAATTTTCAAAGTCAAATCTCAACAACAGTTGCCTCAGGTTGCTTTGTATTGTAAGGATAAAGACCCTACAGTAACAGGAAGAAACCTCCGACAGAACCAGGCTAGGGGAAGGACGGCCATATGCCACGAGTGGGTGAGAGTGAGGGGAGGGAGACATGACAAGACATTCAATCCTAAAATATGTTGGCATCGTATCCTGTCCTTGCTGTAAAACCAATATGTTTAGTCATTGTTTATAGTTTCATAACTTTGGCATTTAATATTTAACTTAACAAAACGTCTATCCAAGGGTGTAGACTGTAGGATTAATGTCAAATGAAAAAGACTCCGAGCACTCCTTTGTTGCTGAAACAAATGGGAGGAGTATCGTCTATTGTCTGCAGCTGAGAGGAGGAAATAATCATGTTGAAACCTGAAGCTTGCAGAATGTGTAAAATTGTTCTTGGATGCTTACCAGGCTGCTGTGAATCAGCATCTGAAAATTGAAACAGCGATAACTAGTTAAAACAGTGTATTGCACATCACGATTTGCTTTTGTCAGCACGTGTCAGAGAGAGAGGAAACAAATATGTAAAAATTGAAATTGGACCTGCTCACAGAATTTTAGGAAAAGTGAGTGATTTAAAAACTAAAACAGTCCTTTCAGGAAATTTAAAAGTGTTTTTTCCAATAGCAAATTAAATATATTATATTATACTATATTATGTTATATTACATCTTATGATGTGATCAAGATGGCGCCGAGTATGGCAGCCTCGTCGCGAGCTCCCCCAAGCAACGGCTTTCTTCTGTGTTTAATTTTACTTTTCCTTTATTTTTTCACGAGCAGCACTTGTCTCCTTGTGTACGACCGACAAACCTTACTGGACATAAAAGACGGTCTTTCTTATAACTTTCCGGAGTTCAAGTTTTGCAACACGGACGCTCCGTTTGCAGACCCCCCATTCATCTCACCTGAGACGCCTTTGTTCTCTGGCCCTGGAGGCCGCAAATGCCGACGCAGAGGGAGAAGATCTGGCGTTCTGGTTCGACTGAGACGGCGCACTTACAGACCACCGTTACCCAGTTTATTACTGGCTAATATGCAGTCTCTGGAGAACAAGCTGTGCGAGCTTCGGGCACGGATCTCATTCCAGCGAGAGATGCGGGACTGCTGCGTGATCTGCCTCACAGAAACCTGGCTATCGGACAAAGTACCGGACTCCGCAATACAACTGCCGGGGTTCTCTGTGCACCGCGCGGACAGGTCACAGGATCTTACTGGGAAAAGCAGAGGCGGTGGTGTGTGTTTCATGATCAACAACAGCTGGTGTGATTATGCGAACGTGCACCCGGTCAAATCCTTCTGCTCACCGGACCTGGAGTACCTGATGATTAAGTGCCGGCCATTCTGGCTACCGAGGGAATTTACAGCAGTGATTATTACGGCTGTTTACATTCCCCCACAAGCCGACACTGACCGTGCACTCAGGGAACTGTACAGCGCGATCAGCAGCGAGGAAACCGCACACCCAGAGGCAGCGTTTATCACAGCCGGAGACTTTAATAAGGGAAACCTGAAGAAAGTCTCACCAAAACTCCATCAACACATCCTTTTTAACACACGTGGAAACCGGCAACTCGACCACTGTTACACCTCTTTCCGGGATGCGTACAAAGCCCTCCCCCGCGCCCCATTCGGCCAATCAGATCACTGCTCCATCCTGCTCCTGCCCGCCTACAGGCAGAAGCGGAAACAGGAAGCTCCAACCCGGAGGGCGGTGCACTGTTGGACGGACCAATCGGAGTCTGCGCTGCGGGACTGTTTTGATCACGCGGACTGGGAAATGTTTCACGTGGCCGCCAGAGACATTGATGAATACACAGACTCAGTCTGTGGATTTATCAGGAAATGCGTGGAAGATGTCGTCCCATCCAGAACAGTCAAATCCTTCCCAAATCAAAAACCCTGGATTAACGGAGATGTTCGCGCGGCACGGAACACCGCCTTTGCCTCCGCGAACACATCGGACTACAAACACGCACATTACCAACTCCGGAAGACGATCAAAGCAGCCAAACGTGAGTACAGGGACAGGGTGGAGCAACAGTTTGACAACCCTCGGAGTATGTGGCAGGGACTAAACACGATCACAGACTTTAGAGGGAAAACCAGCACACCGCAGACCACGGCCTCTCTGTGTGAGGATCTAAACGTATTCTACGCTAGATTTGACACAGCGAACACCATGAGACCGGACAGTGTGCGCACCGCGGATGACGTCAGTGCGCACACTGTGTCTGAGGAGGATGTGCGGAAGTGCTTCAGGAAGGTGAACGCACGCAAAGCTACTGGTCCGGACGGGATTCCCGGCCGCGTCCTCAGGTCATGCGCGGCTCAGCTGGCTGGAGTGTTCACGCACATCTTCAACCTTTCCCTCTCTCTGTCTGTAGTCCCAGCCTGCTTCAAAATGGCCACCATCGTCCCTGTACCCAAATCCTCCACCATCTCCTCATTGAACGACTGACGACCTGTAGCCCTGATCCCCATCGTAAGCAAATGCTTCGAGAAGCTGGTCAGGGACTTCATCCGCTCTGCACTACCCGACTCACTGGACCCTCTACAGTTTGCATACCGCCACAACAGGTCCACTGATGATGCCATAGCCCTGACACTACACACTGCCCTGTCACACCTGGAGAAGAGAGACACGTATGTGAGGATGCTGTTTGTAGATTACAGCTCAGCATTCAATACCATCGTTCCCTCGAAGCTGGACAGGAAACTGCAGGATCTAGGACTGAGCAGCTCCCTCTGCAGCTGGATCCTTAGCTTCCTGTCTGACAGACGCCAGGTGGTCAGACTGGGCAGCATCACCTCATCCCCCATCACACTGAACACTGGTGCTCCACAGGGGTGTGTACTGAGCCCTCTCCTGTACTCACTCTACACCTACGACTGCACAGCCACTAACAGCTCCAACATCATTGTGAAGTTTGCGGACGACACTACAGTGGTGGGTCTTATCACCAACGGTGATGAGACGGCTTACAGGGAGGAGGTCAGCGCCCTGACCCACTGGTGTCAAGACAACCATCTCACCCTCAACGTCGCAAAGACAAAGGAGTTGATAGTGGACTTCCGGAGGTGCAGAGAAGTACACACCCCCATCACCATCAACGGCGCTGCTGTGGAGAGAGTGAGCAGCTTCCGGTTCCTTGGCGTACACCTGGCTGAGGATCTTACGTGGTCAGTACACACAAACAAAACAGTGAAGAAGGCGCAGCAGCGCCTCTTCTTTCTCAGGAGACTGAAAAGATTCGGCATGAGCCCCCGCATCCTCAGGACCTTCTATCGCTGTGCCATTGAGAGCATCCTCACTGGATGCATCACCACCTGGTATGGCAACAGCACCGCCTACAACTGCAAAGCTCTCCAGCGAGTAGTGCGGTGCTCTGAACGGATAATTGGAGGTGAGCTTCCCTCCCTCCAAGACATCTACAGGAAGCGGTGCCTGAGGAAAGCGGGGAGGATCATCAAGGACTCCAGTCACCCCAGCCATAAACTGTTCAGACTGCTTCCATCAGGAAGGAGGTTCTGCAGCATCCGGTCCCGTACCAGCAGACTGAGAGACAGCTTTTTCCATCAGGCCATCAGACTGCTGAACACGTCATAGACACCTCAGCTTCACTACTGGAACTTCAACATTATGCACTCCACACTGTATATAAATGCCACTTGTTTTGCACATATTCAACTCTGTATATTTTATATATTTTATTATTATTATTATTATTATTTTATTTTATTTTTTTACTATTTAATTTGTAAAAATGTGTATACACACACACACACACACACACACACACACACACACACGTAGGAAAATATTTAGTATACACATCCAGAAATGCATACACTATTATATATTGTACATATATTTATTAGTTTCAGGTTGGCCATTCTTGTATTTTGCTCGTTTGTGTTGTTGTGTTTGCACATCTCTGTTGCTTGTGGGGCTCGCACACAAGAATTTCACTCGCATGTGCTGTGCCAGTGTGCCTGCACATGTGATGTGACAATAAAAAGTGATTTGATTTGATTTGATTTGATTGATATTGCCCATGTAATTTAAAAATTCAATTTCTAATATCGTTTGTCTGCTAACAATTCAATTTTATTTATTTATTCAACAGCAATCAAATCAAAGACTTTGTCATTTGTACTTGTGCCAGTATCGTCTCTTCCCTTATAAACACTGGTTTTTATTAGGTTACTGAATTCAGCTCTGCCGAACACGTGCTAAACACATACTTGCCAGTTTATTGATGAATAAGTTGGAAATGTCTATATAAAATAACACAATGTGACTTTCCTGTCCTTACAGGGAATATGCCAAGTGAGCCCTTTAATAGTAACCTGGCAGAAAAAATGTGACTAATGTTTAATGTTTTGTATCTCTGTATTAATCTTTCGCTCTTCTATAGCCCATAAGAAAATAGTGTAGTACTGCAAATAAAATCAATTTCTCACCTTTGCACAAGAGAACGACGATCACAGAGAAACAGCACACAAACTGTTGGAGAGACATTGTTAAGTACACCGGTTTTAATTTGACTTCAAGTATTAAATATGGAAATCCTGGTGAGCTCCACCCACGAGATCATGCCTCCACACTTGTCCTTGCCCTCACTGACCACTGGACCTACATAAGCAACAAAAGACAAGGAACCAGGTCAAACAAGTTGGGCTTGGTGCTGTTGTGGAAGTTTCCATTTAATAAAGCCTGCAGACAAACGGTGAGTGGAAGCTAACCTCCTTTAATCAAAAAAGAACAAAAATCCAAGCTTGGTGAGAGGAGCCATTGCGGGAAGAATGACTAGCAGAGTCTCTCCTGAACCCAGCAAAGTCCTGAGTTTAAATGCCTTCTACAGAAACAAAAAGCAGTACAGTGCTGTTTTCACACATTTAGTCCTCCCCCAAAGAAAAGTTCACACACTCTTGTTACCTCTCACAGTGTTGAAGAGACAAAAGACTCTTCCTGTGGGAGATCAGATAAAATCACCCAGCTGTTTAAAGGCATGAATAAGGTGTGAGACATTGAGACATGCTAAAACCCAGTGGCACCAAAGCATTATACAATAAATAACAATGCGTTTACACGAGAACAAAGTTCATATTCAAAAGATGAATGGATGAGTGAACATGAATGAAATAATTACCCAGATTATTTTCCTGAGAAACACTTCCTTCAACCAGCAGGTGTGAATATGAGACCGTATCTATGTCATGACATGGAAAATCTATGGAGATAAAACATTAACTAAACTATAAAACCAAGGTAATGTTTTAATTATGACATCATTCAATACTTTGATTATTTTTAGGTATGATTATTTCATTTTCATTTTCTCATTTGAAAAGCTGCATATTGTAGATACATGCTCAATAAAGTGAACTACCGTATTTCCCGGACTACAAAGCGCACCTGTATATTAGCCGCACAAGCTAAAATCAGGGGAAAATCCTGTTTTGTACATACATTAGCCGCACCTGACTAAAAGCCGCAGGTGTTTCAATGTTGACTTATCATATGTAAGAGAATATGCACAAAGGGAATTGTCAGGAAAGAGATGGCTGTTTAGAGACACATCCCTTTTATTAATATTTTGAAAAACAAGTTATGGGTACATATTTGCATAACTTTTTAGGTATATGTACAAGTAGCGGTAATTACAAGTACGTATGTACCGTGCTTCATAAATGGATAACAAATGTAGTACATAAAAATGACCTACAGCACACCAGAAAAATAGATTTAGACTACCTTTTAGGCTCAGGTGCAGTGACACGGCTTTAACAAGAAGAAAAGTCAAGTCATTCACCACCATCTTCCTGCGCACTAAAACCACCAAAGTCCTCTTCTCCAGTGTCGGATACGAACAGGCTCAGGGTGGCTTCGTCATCCACTCTCCGCTTCTCTCCTTCGTTGTCACTTTCAAAACCAAAGAAATCCTCGTTGTCAGTGTCAGAGTCGAACACCTTCAGAAGGGCCGTGGCGGTGTCCTCCTCTCCATCATGCAGCAGTCCAGCCCTTCAAAATCCGTTGGTGATCGTGGATGTTTTCACACTTTTCCACGCTGTCAGATTCCACCGGTGGAGTTGAGCATAACTTGCTTTTCGCAAGTTTATGGCCGCTCATCATCCACGCCTCCTGCTGAAGGTGTAGCGCTACTTTGAAGTTTGTTTTTCGCGCTACTTGTACGGCACTATGTTGCCTGGCGGATGGACATGTGACCAACATACTACTCTTGAACCCCAATACTGTGTGTCTGATCACATGCCCTTCCGCCAGGCAACGTAGTGCCGTACAACAGCGGAACAAACAAAACAAATCGTCTTACGATATGACAAAAATCATTTACAATCCATAGAAAAGCCGCACCTGACTAAAAGCCGCAGGGTTCAAAGCTTGTGCAAAAATTAGCGGTTTATAGCGCGACAATTACGGTATTTCTTCTGTCAAAAGGAAGGACTTACTGTAACATACGACTGTTGTTATGACGTGTTTTTTCAGGACTTAAGAAATGGGCTTGGATTTAGTCTAAATATTTGATGTTACATTATATAACCACTTTGATGCAAACTAATTTGTCTATTCTTGTGTGATGTCATGAATAGAATTTCTGAGAAAAATAATCTCGAATGCATTGCCATTCTGCAAAAGGAAAAACAAATAATATGATGTATGTTTGAAATGTTACACCCATTTAAAGAGTAGATGTATTGAGGCTTCATTCGTCCACAGCTGGCCCTGAACAGAATGTAATGTCTGTGAAGGTTCTCAGTCATCCAGGTTATCGTAGTCAAAGGAGCTTGCAAAGAAAAGCGTCTGGACTTCTTTAAGTTGCTTGAAGATGTTTCACCTCTCATCCGAGAAGCTTCTTCAGTTCTAAGGTCAAATGATGGGGAGTCCCAGATTTAAACCTAGTGGGAGTATCCCACTCACATCCTGGGCCATCTGACCTCAGGAATTTGCATGATAAGGTGGGGCCAGGTTTCACAATGAGCGCACCCGAAACCCTGGCTGATTGGCACCCACACCCAGTTTCACACCTTGGCTCAGGCGATTAGGGGATCATCAGGGGGTCCTTTTGTCCCTCTGTGGGGGGATACTCCCACTAGGTTTATAGGGCTTTGGAGCGTGATGTCACGGGGGTGGGCGTGGAAAGGATTTTGGCCCGATCCGCCATTTTGGGGGTCTAGCGCAAGTGAAAAGGGAGCGAAGGCACACACAACAGCCATGGTTCGTATTTGCTGTGTGGTCGGCTGCAATGTTCGATCACACGACCGGCAAGAGAATAAGGTTGAAAATGGTTTATCTTTTCATTCTTTCCCAACCTGGAAGCAACATGAGGCAGCTCGTGTATTGATGTTACCAAACGAAGGCGTCCAGCCTGGATAGCAGCTGTGAGAAGAGCTGACGTGCAGCTCTCTTCCATCTCCAAATATCTGTTGGTGCTCCAGACATTTTCATTCCGGTAAGTTCTAAATATGTTCATATCACTCTTTATAGCCTATTAGTATTATTTTCGATGCGCTCTGAGCTCATAGCAAATTAGAACAAACATCCTACTGAGTGATTTTGCAGAACTACCTTCTATCTATAGAGATGCTAATTATTTGGCATTATTGCAGCAAACCAGCCAATGAAATGGATGAAACATCATGACTGGGTTCCAGCGCTACACAAGGGACCTGCTTCAAACATACCACCATGCCAATCAGATTACTTCTTCCATGTGAGGGTGAAGAGGTGACCCTTCTGGATAAGATGGTGAAGGTTTGCTGCGTTTGGTGAACAGTGTGATAATAAAACCAGGGAAAAATGAAACCTGCTCCTGTTAAATGTTCTTAAGTCTTGTGCTGTTAAAATTGCTGTATTTTTTCAAAAGATACAGTAAATAAAGTAATGTTAGTAGTGGGTGATATCATGTAAACACTCATGATTTTGTGTAAACATTTTGTCATTTGTAAACTATAAATGACATGGATTCTACATTGTAACTGATGTGATGTTCTATAAGGTGGTTTTAATAAAAAAAGAGGCAAAAATTAGTTTGTTTCTTTATTCAACTTTTGAACAGTGGTACTCAGTATATATTCAGTAAATGCAAATTATTTACACGGCAGTGCACTACAGGCATAAATCTAGACCCCTAGATAAAACATTATGGGTCATTCCCACAACCCACAGCTTTACTGTGTTCCAGCAAAGTATCCAATAGCAGTGACAACTCCTCCAAAGTAGCAGCTGGGATTTTTCTGTTTTGAGGACGGCTCCTTTTCCCTGTCACTACAGATGGTCTGTTTATGTTTTGATCAAGAGCCTTTTTTTGGGCAGCTGAAGAGGAGAAGTCTATCTTATGGCCAACCTCTGGCTGTATCTTGGTCATATTACCCAGCAAAACCCAGTATGCAGGTTCATCTGTAACAGTCCTTGTGCCACGGATCAACACTGTTGCTTCTACATTAAACAGAAGAGCAGTGACGTGGGTGCAGGTCTCTGCGACTCCGGCCATACAGGTGCAGTGGGCGGCTTCAACCTTCCCTGTGATGCTCACAGTGACCCGTGGCTGCAATGCTGGTTCATTCAGTCTTTGAGAGTGCAGGACCTGAAACACACACAGACAACGTTCATTTAAAGACAAGAACTATGAGCCAAGGCCGACAAATGTGTTTTATCTACTTTATCATAAATGTAACAAAGTGTTTAGAAAGTTAGCACATACATGTAATTTTTCATTTCTTTATGTGTCCATCTATAGAACGCTGCATGTTATAGTGTAAATCTGCCTGCAGAAAATGAACCTAAAGTATGTACCGGTAATGCAAGGATGTCATCACTTTAGAGATGGAGAAAGCATGAAGTGACAATTATGAATCCCTTAATATGATAAGGAGATTCTGCAGGTCATTGATCAATATATAAAATTAAAATAAACTGTATTTTTAGTGACACAAGATACAAACATGGAAGCAAGATGTTTAATTAGGATTATTTATAATAAACATTAATAAATTACTGCAATTTCTTTAACCATAAAGAATAACAGTCCTTCAGGAGAATGTCACAACAATGCACTGAACTCACTATGTTATCCACCTAACAGCCTCCACATGTTCTCACTGTAATTTCCCCTCATGAATGAATTTATGCTGCACTAATGTGAATGTTTGCAGGGAAATCAAATGCATTTCACTCGCAGTAGGCTACTTGAGCTGACTTACCTTTGTTTGAATGACGACTTGTACGCGCTGATTCCACAAATAAGGTACGAAAATATGTCAGGCTACATCAATAGCGGTTGGTCTTCAGGGTTTCTATTCCACGGCCGTATTTCATACGGGTCCACATTTCCAATGCACGCTATTTTCTGCAAGTACCGCTGCTTCGCCTCTGAATGAAATCGGTCTCTATACAGTTCATTCTCTTTTGAGCTGCTTTTAAGCATCTTTCTTGTAGTCGTCGTTCCAACACAGTGTGTTTGGTTTGATTTGTAGACCCCGAAAATGGCGCTGCGCTCCCATAATGCATTGCGGCGTGACGTCAACTCCAAAGCCCTATATCTGGGACTCTCCACCATTTGACCTTAGAACTGAAGAAGCTTCTCAGATGAGAGGTGAAATGTCTTCAAGCAACTTAAATAAGTCCAGACGCTTTTCTTTGCAGGTAGGAGCAGTGGTTGAGATTGATGTGGGGCAGGTGAAGAATAAGTCATAGTCAAAGCCCGGGGAGGTGTAGGTAACAGCCCATATGGAAAAGATATATATAAATCTTATAAAGTTTGTATCTGTCTTGTGTGAAACTTGTATGAAAAGCATATAAGTGTGAAAACAGATATAAGATCCCTTGAAAAATTATATAATGAAACTTGTATGTTTTGGATTCTTACTAAAACAATGTATGAAAGTAATGTGAAAGTGGCCACTTTCATGAGTAAATCATGTAAGCCTTATATGATTTTTATATATAAGTTTTTACTATTTCTTTTCCGTATGGGAAAGCCTGGTGGTGTTCCGGTCACGGTGGCACTGATCCAGTTTTGGTACTGGGACACACGAGCGTAGACTCCTGTTCTACTAGGTAGGGTGCAGCCATCACCAAAACTCAGAACTCCACTCTGGATCTAGATACCTATATTATTTTTTGTCACAAGTGGTACCCCCGAGTATTCCTGTAAAAAATGTGTAAGTTCTTAAAACAGACTTAGATCAGTTGAACATCTCATGGAACTTAATTTCTACTAAATGCATAAAATGGTTCTGGAGCTGTTATGATATTTTGATACCACGGTAAGCATTTACAGGATATTGTTTTATACAGGAAAACTGTTACTCAATAAGGCCGATCTACTAGTTGTTTTTCTCTTTCTCTGTGACCCAAGAATTAATGTGTAGGACTTACAGGCTGGTACCTCAAGGTCAAAAACACCACAGAGATGAGACCACTTCCTTACTCCCATCCTCCCTTTTTCTTTATCTCCTGGAAAAGGCTCGTTAAAGGCTAGGTGGTTTGTTTCAGAATTCACTGATGAAAGAACTCTGTATTCTATGTCTAGGAGTGTATTTTGCTGGGATGATCATAAATTGTAGCTGAACTGATAAACTACACAAGGGATACTTTGCTCAGAAGGCAGGAAGACGTTTCCTTATTTGGTCTGTACCGGTTTGAACTGGGAAAGCTGACACACGAACCTTTTTTCATCTATATAAACTGCTGTGTATCAAATAAACCTTTGAGTTGATTTGGGAAGGCAACCTGAAGCAGTCTGTGTTTCCTTGTTCTCCCAAGCTGCTCCCGGCGCTGTAACTAACCCAGCTGAACGGCATACCTGAGTGTTACTTTAAATAATTAGGAATCTTAGAAGGAAAGGACAAAACTCTGCTTATCGCTCACGCCACGGAGGAAACCCGGGACGGCAATTTCCTTCAGGAGCTGTTCGTGTTAACCGTCAATCAGACACACATAACTTGTACTGATTAGTTATAGTATCATCCAACACTCTCACCTTCACATGATTAAATCGTTTTTAGTCACTGACAGAGTATCACAAAACTTGAAATAAATCTAAGTGAAATGATGTATGAATAAATGAACTTGAACAAATAAAGGCCTCATTTTCACTCGTGCTCAGTGTGGACTCGACTCTACTCAGTTTTGGTCATTTTGTCGTACAGTTGATTGTGCATTGGGTCATTATAGCAATGGGGCCAAAAATCCAGTGACATCATTTGTATACATCACGGCCAAAAAACAACCAAAACACAACAATGGAGTATGGGAAGCTCATCTTGCAACTGGAAGGTTGGCAGTTTGATCCTCTGCTCTGTTTGTCTCGGTCATTGTGCCCTTGGGCAAGAGACTTCACCTATCGCCTACTGGTGTTGGCCAGAGGGGCCGATGGCGCGATATGGTAGCCTCGCTTCTGCCAGTCAGCCTGCTGTGGCTACAACTGTAGCTGCTTCCACCAGTGTGTGAATGAATAGTGGAATTGCAAAGCGCTTTGAGGGTCTCGAAAAGCGCAATATAAATGTAATCCATTATTATTATTATTATTGTTATTATTACCACTACTTTGAGGCGATGGTATACCTGCTGCTCAGTCTATGGCATTTTGTCAGACTCAGGGACCATGGCACTGGTTTCTGTTTAGCTTTTTCTCTTTCTCTTTCAAAAACGGCGGTTTTCATTACTGTTAAGGAGTCCCTCTCATGACTCATCGACCTACACCACTGACTGGCCTATCAGTGACATGCAGTCTGTTGACATCACATTTACGTATCGATTTCCCCCGCTTGGAATACTGGCTGAGTAGGTACAAAAAAAGTACCTGGCACCAGGTACTACCACCTAATGAAAACCCTGAAAACTGAGCTGAGTCAAGTAACTGCTAATGGAAAAGGGCTATAATGTTAATAATCATAAACACTACAGAAAAACAGTGAGTGGTTGAAAGCTGATACTCAATGCAGTCAATTAGGCTTTACATTACAAATAAGCACAAAGTGGTAGTCACCTGACATGAATCCTTTTTCAATCCAGCACAGATCAGGTTATCTGTTATTGCAACCAAGTTTTGTAAGTCACAATTGCACTCATTGTTTCCCACTATTGGTACATTCACCTCCTGCAGAGTCTCTGGGGTGGAACCACCACCTAATTGAGAAATTTTAAAAGAAAGAGCATTTTTACATGTATCACTAATATAAAAGAAAAAAATATATTTTATAAATTACTTGATAGGTCACCAAAGCCAGTGACCCAGCTGCTGGTGCCATTGTAGAAAGTGCTGCCTGCTGAGGCTAAGCAGACTGGCTGAATGTAGTCTGTGAAATTCACAGGAGTCGACACCTGCAGGAGGCAAATTAGCTCTGCCACATGCTGACAGAAGAAGACACAAAAGTTCAATAGTGAATACGATGATCAGCCTGGAACTGTAAATTACTAATACCATTTACACTGTAAATTTCAAAAGATTATGAAGGGAAGCAGCAACTACTCAAAAAAAGCTTTTCATTGTTTTAGTTGCCATCTTGGCACATATGTAGCTCAGACAAAAACAGGTGTGGGTTTAAATAAAAATAAAATAAAAGACCCAGCCAAAATTGTTTTCTTGCTGAAACAAATGAGTTACAGTAATGTTTGTTAACTGTATTTACAGCACATCTGAAATGGGGAATCGTGCAAAATTGTTCTTGGATGCTTACCAGGATGCTGTGAATGAACATCTGAAAATTGGAACACAAAGACCGATATATCAAACCAGTGGTATTACACGTCATTACTACTGAAATTCTATTTAAACCCAACTAATGTGAAATTACTTCACTTTAAAAAAAAAATTTATGTAAGTAATTAGTACTTACTTAATTAGTATCATTAACTACTATTACTTACAAATTTAAAAGAGAAATTAGATAATGAAATAGAGGTGACAAGAGCAGAACTTAAAAATGTCAAAAAATTATCTATCCTATCTTACAGAAATGTACAGGCAGGATACATTTCATAGTATCCAGAAATATATTTTTTAGAGTATAAAACTCTTTAACATCTGTAGTTAAACTTTTCACATTTCATGTGAAAAGTTTAACTACAGATTTTAAAAGTTTAACTACATTTTTCTTATGACATAGTTCACATTTCATGTGAACTATGTCATAAGAAAAATGTTTAACAATGCAAATACAACTTAAACTTTTCTCTCACCTTTGCCAAAAAGATTGATCATCACAGAGAAAAAGCACAGGAACCGTTGGAGGGCCATTGTTGATTATGCTGGCTATAGTTTGTTGGTTTCACCCACAGCCTGATGCACCCAGATCTGACCTTCCCCCCAATGACCACTGAAATAACAATAGTAACAAAAGATAAAGCAACAAGTCAAATAAGTCGGTCTGTGTGCCGATGTTTGATAAAAGCTCAAATGATTCACACATTCTTGGAAATACACACTGGGATTCATAGAAATTTTATGTAAGAGAAGAAACTATTCTAAAGGCTGTGGTTGGAGGTTGTTTTCTCCAGCCTGGAGGTGGATGTTGGTGTTACTATAAAATCTATCAACCTAACATGCATAATTTATGGCTTTAAAACATTAACTAGTATGCAAAATAAGTAAGCAAGTACGTTTTGATATTTTCATTTGTTTTTGGGTTTTTTTAGATTAAGGCAAAATAATTTCATTAAGGCTTGGCATGCTTGTAATACTGACAAACTCAATTGGTGCCACAAGTGAAAACAGCATACTGCACATACATACAGTCCCGATCAAACGTTTAAGATCGCGTGAAAAATGGCAAAAAAATCATATTTGCATGATTGTATCTAAATAAGATTCCAAGCAGAGCTTCAAAATGCAACAACAAGAAATGAGAGTGAGACAAAAAAAATTTAAGCATGCAATTTCTTGAAAACAACCCTTAAACAGAAACAGGGAATGAATCCACATTTCTGCACAGATTTGGCGTTTTAAAGGCATGTGATCTTAAACTTTTGATGAGCTGTAAAACAGCCTGTCTCAGTTCACGCATTCTTTTCAATAAATTGCATGCTCAAAAAAATGTTTTGTCTCATTCCCATTTCTTCTTGTTGCATGTTGAAGCTCTACTTGGAACCTTATTAAGATCCAATTATGCAAAATATGATTTTTAGCTATTTTTTAAGTGGTCTTAAACTTTTGATCGGGACTGTACAACATATGTTGTAAACTTCTTTCAAAACCTGTATTGATGAAAGACCAAATTATGGTGAAAAATCCACCATATACACGTTTTTACTTTTGGCTCTAACAGCGGGCCTTGGATCACAGCTGGACTGGCCATCGGATATACAGGGCATTTGCCAGGTGGGCCAATTGTGATTTTTCTTTTTCATGGGCCGATGTTTTTTGTTCTTTTTATAACGGTATAACAATGAAAGGTGGTTGAGGAGCCAATTGGTCATGATTGATTCTGCGCTGGACCAATTACAGCTGAGGAGATCGAATGCACCCTTTTTTCCAACTTCACAAAATTCTTTCAGTTTTTTTTTTTTCAAATTGTAGACGGCATTTTTATATTTAGGTTAGTAAAAGGCCTTTTCACATCTAGTTTTACTTTTTAATTTAGTTTCATTTAACTAATAATAATGTTGGTTGGTAATGCTGATCATCCAACCAGAATATTTTAAATTAAAACTGAAATTTACCAAAATAACTGGTTTGTTCTTGTCATTCACACTAGTTCTGCCCTGCCAGTCTATGCATACTGCTAATGATATAAACATTAGTTTCAACATTATAACAAGTGTTCAAATAATATTGTAGATATGCCACACATTTTTCATAAATACAACACTGGTTTACTGTTATTCACTAGTTATTAAAAATTATTAACTGCAAACAAAGTCTCAATGGAAATGTAACTTTGAAGTTATCCATTATTAACATAACTTAGGGTTAAATATGTTACTGACTTTAGCACTATTTTAACTGTACTGAGTTTCCACTTGTGGATATGCATTAAAGTTTCAAAGAAAAGGCAAAAACCTAAAGAATCCCAAGTAACTAATCTCATTTTAATGTATCACTGGTTTGATATTTAAATGATAATAGAAAACAAAACTAAAAGAAACATAGTTGGTTGCAAGGAATATGGTGATGATCAAAACTAACCGTGCCTTGATCTAGGTCAGGAGTCGGCAACCTGCGGCTCCGGAGCCGCATGTGGCTCTTTTGTCCTTATACTGCGGCTCCGGGTGGTTTGGGAAAATAAATTAGAAGTATTTAGCTGAAGTGTATTTTATTTGTGTTTAGTTCTTTTTTTTAACTTGTAGTTCTAAATTGGAAGATTATTGTGATATTGAAATATAAAAATAAAATTGTATTTCGCTCAAAATAAGCGTCACACTTGCGGAAGCCAGTATACCTGCCGAAACGCCATGCATTTATCGAGACTTTAGCAGCATAGTGCTTTTTTTCCAATTATTTTTTAAAAGTCAGGTCAAGGCTCCAAAAGCCCAAAGGCGATATAAGGGTGGCGGCTCACAGCAGTTTTTGTTTGCTACATGGATCATTTTAGTTCAGCTGGGTGTCTTTCCTTTTGTTATATTTCTTTAAGAGTTCAAAATGTGTTAATTACATAAATAAAATGTAATTTTCTCATTAGCACTTCATGGATTTAATAAGCAACACACTTTAGTTATTCACACAAAGCATAAAGGTAAAAAAACAATATATGCAGTGTTATCTTCATTTTAGACGTATTTGCGGCTCCCAGTGTTTTCTTTTGCGTGGAAACCAGGTCCAAATGGCTCTTTGGGTCTTAAGGGTTGCAGACCCCTGATCTAGGTGATATTTTCTTTTGTGACCCACTCCTGTTGATATTGCATTTTCATTTTATTTAGAACCATTTTGATCACCTTTCCCATCTTGCAGCAACTTACTAGTATGATGCCAGTTGGGCTGATAAGTGATAAAGTCTGCTTTTGTTTTTGTGATTATTGTTTTACTCTGCCCATTCTTTGTTTAAGCTAGGTAATAAGAAAAATGTGCAGTAATTCAAATAAATGTCAGTCTTCCTCACCTTTGCATAAGAGAATGATGATCACAGAGAAACAGAACATCCGTGGAAGAACCAATGTTAACTACACCTAACTTTGACTTCATCTACTACATATACCTGCTCAGCTCCACCCACAGGATCATGTGACCTAAGATGGCCTTCACCAAGACAATTAAAATGAAATCTACAGCTGTTTTTGCTTTGTTGTTTATAGACACCTCAATCACCACACATATATGATCACCACACACACAGACATTCACATTTGTTCAGTATCAGCTGTGACGCCATTTAAAACGCCGTTTTCTTGAAATTATGCAGGGCACTCCTCATGGTTCCCTCATCCAATTACTTTTAACTCCTTTCACCCAATCAAGGAAGAAAGAAGTGCAGACCACACTAATTCATCACAGATTCGCCTTGCTACCTTTTCGGTACCAATGCTTGTCCCAGTATTCACTTGTATTATAATCCTACTATGCATTTTGATGTGTTTAACACATGATCAAGCAAACAAACGACAGAATACTTTACGTCTTACATCTTAGCAATAATATTCTGCCATCATGCACTACCGTTTCGTGCTAGTTCTGTTTACTTTTCTCTTCTTTTGTCTCCACTTTTTCCACCCATATTTGGAGGCCCTGCAGCTTCGTGACAGAGAACCGACATCCCAAGTAAGCTGAGGATGAAAAGACGGGGGTGTTGTTGCTGGAAAAGGAGACGTTATGTAATCATTGGAAATCCCTAATAAGATTGAGGAACTAATGACCCAGTCACAGAGGGAGTACGGGCAGTGTAGCATTACGATGCTAACAGAGTCCTGGCTAACACCGGACATGAATGTGGCGCTGCCTGGTTTCCAGCTGCTGCCGGTTCACAGGACGAGAGACAGCAGTGAGAGGAAAGGAGGGGGACTGGCAGTGTTTGTTAAATGACAGATGGTGTAACCATGGGTACATCGCTATGAAAGAATAGCTCTGCAACAGATACATTGAGCTGTTAGCTGTTAGCATGCGGGGAGGCAGTCTGTGACTCTCTGTAGTCAGCAGACTGCAAACCCAATCTCTGAGAGCCCTTTTTATAATATCAGGGGACTATAATGACACATCGCTCGACTCCACACTGTTGACCTTCCAACCATACATACATTGGGTAGACAGGTCAGCTTTAAAGAAAAACAGTAAAATGTACAACAGAATAGGGGAGTCGAGGAGAAAAATGATAACTCTACTCAGACTGAACTCCTGATAGGGGATCAGTGTGAGCATCCAGTCATGCGGCATGACTGCGCTGGTCCAGTCGACCTGCCATCTGTATTGGGTAGGGGGCAAGCAGCAGAGGCCTTTGGAATGGGGGACGGGGGTGAGTGCGTAACTCTGGTAAATGGTAAATGGCCTGTATTTGTATAGCGCTTTACTAGTCCCTAAGGACCCCAAAGCGCTTTACACAACCAGTCATCCACCCATTCACACACTGGTGATGGCAAGCTACATTGTAGCCACAGCCACCCTGGGGCACACTGACAGACGCGAGGCACCACCGGACCCTCTGACCACCACCAGTAGGCAACGGGTGAAGTGTCTTGCCCAAGGACACAACGACCGAGACTGTCCAAGCCAGGGCTCGAACCAGCAACCTTCCGATTACAAGGCGAACTCCCAACTCTTGAGCCACGATCGCCCGAACTCTGTACGTGCATGCATGTGTGTATGTGTCCTGTGTTCAGCTTGACAGAGTGACCTTCCAACCAGTAAAGTGAAAGTCAACAGTCCGCAGCCGATGCAGGTGACCTTGGGAGGATATGGGCATAGAGAGTCATAACACAGTCTCATGATCAAGAATCGGGCTCTCCTGAACCCAGGCTTCTCGTTGAGAAAGGGGTGCCAATTGTGTTGAGGGACCAGTTAATCAAATCAATATTCTTTAGGTTTTAGAGAACAAGACCGAGAGACTCCCTGAGGATTCAAGTTAGACGAGACTAGACAAGAGAAGCCAAGCAGGAAAGACAAGTTCAGAGCCAAAGCAAGAGGATCCGCTGGCACAAGTTGGATATGACAGTGCGCTTTTATTCACGAATGACTCAGCTCTGGGTGTTACTATGGATTTAATTTTTGATATTTTAAAAATCTATTCTTGTTAAACCCATATTGTATAACTAATTTGTTAAACTGAATAAAGTCTGTTCTTTCAAATATATGCTCCAAATATGTTATTTCTTTACAACTCCAAATAGGAAGTTAATTACATTATTGTTCTGTAGTATGTCAGGGTTGTTCCAAATGGGTGTACGTTTGCATGGGATAATTGAAACTTGGTCATGGAAACTCCCAACATGCTGTCAGAGAGGAGCTGATGTTGATGCTTTTAAAACATACATGTTGTTTTGATGTTGGATCTGATGAATAGCACATCTTTTATAGGGGAGAGATGATGAGCTGATGGAGCTCAGGCATGTGTCAGCCTCCCCACCACACCCTGAACCCACTGTTCCACCCCTCCCCTGCAGCTGAGCCACAAATCATACCCCGCCACAGTATGTTTTAACCACCCTGAGATAAATCGTAGCCTGTTGGCCAAGAAGTAGTGTTGAAAGTTAGGCAGATCAAATCCTCCTTTATCCTTGGCCGTTTGTCACATTGTTAAACTAAAATACGCAGGTTTATCTTTCCAAAGGAATTGGAACTGGAACTGACGATTCCAGAGAACTAAACCAGTGTGGCGATGGTTTACTTGGGATCACTGAGAATAAATAATTTATTCTTGGCAAGACCATCATTTTTATTGTAGCGACCCAAGTGATATGGGTAGAGATTTCCATCTAGCCAGATCATCTTCTACTTTCTTTAAGTATAGATAATTTAATGATTGCAAATCTACCCTCTGTGTCTACAGCTGTATTGAGTACTGTGAAATTAATATTTTTGCATATTAAGATTTCTAATACTCTTTGCCTAAAGTTATAGCAGGCTGAGAACACATTAGGAAACTCAGGTGTTTTAAGTTCATCTGTAGCTTTGGCAGGTCTACGAGTCTCTTGTAATAAAACAACATATGCCTGTAGTTTTTTTAAGCTTGTTAAATATCTTTAATTTCTTCTTTCTGGAGCCGGCTCCATGCATATTCACATGAGACAATCCTTAATGTGCCCCTAATTGTTTGTGTTTAACTAATGTTGGATGCTACATGTGACGTGTGTGCATGCTAACTTATATGAACTAGCATGTACATGCTTGTGTGTGTGTGTGTGTGTGTGTCCTATATGTCAGCGTGTGCTGTGAGGCTGTAGTGGATGTGCTGATGCTGAGTGCATGTGTGATCATGCCATGCAAATGTGTAAAGATCCAGGGTGTTGTGTGTCACTGCGTGGGAGAATAGGTGATCAGTGCAGTGAAAAAAGGGAGAGGGAAGAGACCTGTGAAAAAGGGCAAGTGGGAGAGATGAAACATAAAAAAAGAAATTGTGATTAATGTAACACTGCTGAGCCCTTCTGAATTTAGATGTGTCAGATCATGCGTCATTCCAGGATTTCTTTATGGAACTGGTCGTTCACGCTGAAGTCCGTTCATTTCAGCTCCCTGCAGCGACTCTTCACTTGCTCCTTTTGGTTGAAAAGATTAAATTTGGCCACAACAGGACGTGGTCTCCCAGCACCCGGCCTCTTAGCTCCGATACGATGGACTCTGTTGAAGCAGATGTTCTTAACTGTTTTTTAACTGTTGATTTAGTGTCCTCTCCAGGAGACTCTGGGATATCTGAAAAAAACAAGGTTATCTTTCATGCCACAGGCCTGAAGATCAATGACAGTCTCCTTCATTAATTTTTTTTTATTTCCTTCACCAAGATGGGTCACATTCTCAGTTAGAGACTTGACCAAGTCCCATATTGAGCTGTTTTCAGCAGCGAGTGTTTCCACCTGCTGTTGGCTTAATTCCAAGTATTCTCTCAGGGATTTTTTAAAAAATTATTTGGTATAACTGAAACTTAGAAAACATTTGTTTATTTTAGAGCCACCATTCACTTCGCAGCCTTATGCACTATTAATATACACGGGAAATACTTATAATACTACTATAATGCTTATAGTATAATACTTACATTAATACATATATTTTGATAGAAGAGCTTATATGTGTGCTATGTTTTAGTCACAAACAGAGCTTAAAAGATCACATTTTATCTTACTTTTATTTTTCTTGTCATATAAAATTTTCTAGATATTTGCTGTTAGTTATTTTCTTTTATCTTTTATTTAACAATGCAGACAAGTCACTTTATACTTGATAATAATAAGCTTGATGACACTGTCACTTGAAACCGTAAAACATGGATGATGACAGCAAGAGAGAGAGAGAGAGGGAGCAAAAAAAATATAGTGGCCATCCAATCAATAAAATAAAAAATAAAATAAAAAATAAAATAAAATAAAGCCAATGTAGCTTCTGTTTGCCTGCATTCCCTTTTGGTGATTTCACATTATAAAGTAGTCTCTTACACTGTTATTAAATATGGATCTCCAGCCTGCATCCATGCACTTCATGGATGATTTTTGTGGTTTCCAGTAGCTTATGATATGAATAGTAGCATTTAACAGGGTACATATTACTCTAAGCATGGCTTGAATAGGCTGGTTTCTACTACAAATCTATTCTTTTTCATATAAAAGCAGCGCTCTTACTGGGCAAGTTTGCTTTGTGTATGGAGTGGAAAGGTGATTTTCCAGTGTCTGTATTGTCTGTATTCTACTTTAATTGCTTGAAGATTTGCGGCACTGCCTCTTTGTGTTTAGTTAATAAAACAATGTTGTGCATGTTTCTTCTCTTATGTGCTTGTATCCTTTCGGCGGGGACTGGTCTGCAGTGCCATACAGGGAAGGCGAACACACCTGCACGGCATCCGTGGACTTAAAATCTGTACTGGGTCCTATCATGTTGTTGTTGTTGATATTTGGTCAGCTGGCGGCTGAAATGCTGCAGCCGTGTGTGTGTTTCTGAACAGCAACCGTGCATAAAGTATGCTGGAAAGCAGTAAAATGTGATTTGGTCTGCCATGGATATATTACAGTGATGCCGAAACCCAGGAGGGGGGCGCGGCAGACCCAGGACCAGACCAGCAAAGGGAGGAGCTGGCAAAAAAGGTGGCCGAATTGGTGGCCACACACAAGGAGCAGGTGGCGGTGTATCGCTGCTGGGGGGAAGAGCCACAGGACTGATCCAAGCGCCACCTGCAGTTTATGGCAAGTCTGACAGTTTGGGTTGGTTCCTGGCTGACACCGCCGCCACTACCACCGGCGTTCCCCAACAGTTCTGGCGGTGGAGGGCCACCCATGCCTGCCCGCAGTGTGCGATCAGCCAAGACGCAGCCTGCAGCTATATATGTCCCCACTCCACGGGTGGGAGAGGCTAGTGGCCAGCAGGTGCCTGCGCTGATCCCAGCGCCGTGGAGTAACTACCGTGCATGCGACCTGCACCAGCAAGGAGCAGTGGAGGAGCCGGAGGTTCAGGAATGGAGGTTCCCATGCCAGGGGAGCCTGCACGTAAGCCCGAGGTCGGCCGGCGGGTCAGACCAGCCTCACCTCCACCAGAAGCTGTAGCGCCTCGTGGTCTCGCGTGCTGCATGCGCACCCGGCTGCCTGTGAGCCTCGGCTTGCCGACACCGCGCTGTGACTGCTTGCTACACGGTCGACCACCGGACCAGCTTCACCGTCGCTACTAGAGAAGTAGTTGGCCATCCGAGCTGTTATCGCCTGGTTGCTGGACCAAAGAATCGCCCCTGGCTCACACTGTTTTGTCAGCCACTGTAAGAGAAGGTTTTCATGGATACAACATGTTTTAACTTTTTACACAAATGTTGTCTTCAATTTGTCTTTATAGATTTATAGATTCATTTCAGTCATTTACAATAACTTGCCTTCAGGAACTCGGGGCGGACCTCATCCACACCAGGGGCTCTGCCACCAAGGAGTTCTTTAACTGCCTCAGTGACCTCACCCCTGGAAATTGGCGGGTCATCCCCCTCATCCCCACACTCTGCTTCCTGCTCAGAAGACGTGCCAGTGGGATTAAGGAGGTCCTTAAAGTATTCCTTCCACGCCCAACAATTTTCTCAGTCGAAGTCAGCAGTGCTCTGCCAGCACTATACACAGTGCAGGTAGAGCACCGCTTACCCCACCTGAGACGCCTGATGGTTTGCCAGAATCTCTTCGAGGCAGTCCGAAAGTCTTTTTCCATGGCCTCTCCGAACTCTTCCCACACCCGAGTTTTTGCTTCAGCCACTGCCTGAGCCGCATTCCGCTTGGCCTGTCGGTACCTGTCAGCTGCCTCCGGAGTTCCACAGGCTAACCAAGTCCAATAGGATCAACCGTTCCTCCCAATCACGCACCTCCAGGTCTCGCTGTCGTTACCCATGTGAGCATTAAAGTCTCCCAGTAGGACAACAGAGTCTCCAGGTGGAGCACCTTTCAGCACCCCACCCAGGGACTCTAAGAAGGCTGGGTACTCTGAACTGCCACTCAGCGCCTAAGCGCAGATGACAGTCAGGACCCATTCCCTGACCCTAAGGCGCAGGGAACAAACCCTCTTATCCACCTTGATCATTAATATGCAAATTCTCATGACCATTGATCAAAACCCACTGATCAATGGCCATGAGTACCATTGACAGAGATTTGGGCAATGGCTGCAACCACAGCATTGTAAGATGGTGAAAGATGTACCCTAAGGCCCCTTCCTCGATTCAGAGATGGTCTTTCCCTAATCACGTAAATGGCCTCCTTGATTCCACGCTCAAACCAGCGTTCCTCCGTGTCCAGGATGTGTTCATCCTCATCCTTGTAAGAGTGTCCACTTGCCTGTAGGTGTAAATAGGCTGCAGAGTCCTGGCCTGACGAGGTAGCTCTTCTGTGTAGTGCCATACGCTTTACCAGAGGTTGTGTGGTTTCCCCGATGTATAAATCCTGGCAATCCTCCTGGCACTTAACAGCGTACACTATGTTATTCTGTTTGTTTCAGGGGACCCGATCCTTGGGGTGGAGCAAGTTTTGGAGTGTTTTGGGGTTTAAAAGCCACGGAGACACGATGCTTAGAAAAAATGCATCTCAACTGTTCTCATACTCCTGGCACGTACAGGATCACTACAGGTTTTCGCTTAGGCAGTGGTTGTCCTTCTCTCCTGGATCGGCTGGAGCTTTCTTTAGGCGCCTTCCGAGCTTTGACAAATGTCCAGCTGGGATAACCACATTTACTCAGGGCCTTTTTGATGTGATGTTCTTCTGCTTCCCTGACTGTGGGGATGGTGTTCGCTCTGTGTTGTAGCCTCCTGATGACACCCAGTTTATGCTCCAGTGGTTGATGAGAGTCAAACCTTAAATACTAATCCATATGCGTAGGCCACTTTTCATATCCTCCCTGGTGAATTTGATGTGTTGGTCCACCGATTTAATGTGATCTGTGAATTGTGGTAGGTCATGAGATTTGATTTTTTTTGGTTTTAGAATAGAATAGAATAGAATAGCTTTTTATTGTCAATGTTACAAGAACAATAAAACACAGTTTGGCATCTCTCAGTTGTGTGTAATACACAATAACATAAGTATTTACACAATAACACAGGCTTTAACATTTACACAAGAAAGATATGTACAAGTTATACATACACATGCATACGTACAGATACACCCATACATACTATCAATATACAATTGTACTTAGTAGTCAGTATAAGCTTTTAATGATATGTTTGCATATGATAGAATACTGCATGATGACCTTTTTATGACTTAGACTGTTGTCCACTACAAGACTTGTTTTATACATTCTTTCTCACAGCAATAATAGCTGAACAAGCTGTTATTATTTCACTCCTGCCAGGAAGAGGAGAGCTGGATACTTTTGTCTGCACTCCCTAACAAGAAGAGGGGCCACGTCCTTCAGAATCACACACACACACACACATACACCTACATACGCACATACATACGCACTAATATTCCTCTTTCTATGAATAGACGTATTCACTGTTGTATTATTTTTGTATAGAAATAAAGACAAGTGCACGAACAGAGCGCACATCACAGGGCTCCCACTCTGGTGTGAGCGTTCTGTGATCGCCCTTGCAAGTAAAAGCTGCAGCGTCTGTGTGTTTCTACCTTTAGATTCTTAGCTGAAGAAGTGTCTTTAGAATAAATCTCTTGACACATACATACACACAGACACATCTACACAGATATGGGAATTTGCATATTACTGATCAAGGAACTGACCTCCCAGCTGTTTTTTCCTTCATGTGTTTCAGTTCACTGTAACCACGGTAACTTCTGACCCCACTTCCGCCAGTCCCTTTATTGTGGCGGGAATGAATCCTGTATAAGTTCCTGTATAAGTTCCGGGTCAATCAGCTGTATGTCCCTGCTCCTCTGGCTGCTGTTGTCCCTGTGGTTGGCGTACTTGTAAGATCACGACAAATTTTGCACTACAGGCCAGTTGACAGCGTGCAATAACCCGGCCGATTCATTCATCTTTACACTACCTCACACTCGACTCAACGGTGAGTTATTTGTTTGTTTTGTTTTGTCACAATTAATGTACATGCGGAGCCGCGATCGCACATCCTACAATGCCGGTAAGCTAATGCTAGGCTAGCGACAGTAAGTGCAATTACTAGTGTCATCTATTGAATATTGTTGTTTTTGTTTATTCCATTATGGCCGAATGTTGACTTAACGTATCTAGAGTTGAACGAGTGATTTGATTTTTGTAGTTTTGTCCGTTTTGGATGTTTTTTGTTACTTTTCTGATGAAATGCCGAAACGGCCTATGAGATTTTGCATTGAGTTAAATTCCATTTACATTATTGAATCTGTTGCGCAACACCTGTGATTAAATGAGTTTTGTAAATATATTTGATTAACTTTGGATAATATTTATTAGCTTTAACGCTGATATACTTTGATGGGACCCATGAGAATGTCTTTCTATAATAGTATTTAGAATGACATTCATTATAAGAGATGATGGTTTATTGATTGTTGTATGAAACGTGGCATTGATTACTTGACTTTGTTATTTATGTATTTATTTTGTCACAGCAGTAGAATGCTGTTTCATTTTCTTCTGTGAATGATAATTTCTGTTTTTTGACCTTGTTTAGGTCAGGTTTTTTTTTGTTCTCCCGCGATCAGCCCTGATCAGCGCGAGATGGCGAGCCACCCGACCACCGCTACGTTGCGGTAGGAATTGTGAACCTATGGACTGAATCACAAATTGTTGACACATGACCTATCCCAGGTCCATGGAACTAAACTAAATCACATACTGGACTACACCTCATCCCACCTCCTTTTGGAACCTACTAAGCTGTTTTGTATTGTCAACATTATTTTTGTTTGTGATATATATGCATATGTTTTTATTTCTTTTGTACATCCGTCTATACACTTCTCATAACAAACATAATATATATATATATTTGAGCTCTACTTTTGTTTCCTGTGTTTTATTCACACCCTCAGGCTCCATAGTCGAATCTTATTCTGATAGCTCATTGTCTATGAGGCTGCAGTCAGGCGCCCTGGTCCTTTAACCGCGTTACAAGTGGCGAGCCAGCCAGGAGCCTTTGTGTGTGAATATTTTGGGGTCTTACGTACAGTTTTCTTTACTTATTTACTTCGCTTTTGCTGAACATAAAATCAAAAATGGATTCAGTTGCACTTTCTGGCATAAATATATCACAGTCTGTGATGATCTCCGGTGTGTCTAACACAAAATCTGATAATGAAATTCTTGACTACTTGCGTACTTATGGGAATCTTAACCGTCATTTCTACGTAAATGATCCCGCAAGTACTTTCTTCAAAAACCTGATCGCTGAGTTTGTAGATACCACTGCTTTTACAACTCTAGAGCCGTTTCTGCCATACACCCACTGTTCTAAAAGTGTTGCCGACCTTGTTTTCCGCGTCACAGCTTTGGCCTGTGAGTACGCCGCCACGGAGGACAGCAGCAGTCCCCCTCCCAATTACCTCAAAGAGCTCAAGCATATTGCTGATCGCAGCGGGCACCGGTTTGAAGATGTCTTGAAGACAGTAATGAGGCAGATTGGTCAACATTTGCATGAAGCAGGAGCAGGTGATGATGGAAAAGTTGAATATGATGAGGAAAATGGAGTAGATGAGGACATTGGTGTAGAGGAAGAAGAAAGGGAACTGGAGCAGCAGCAATTGTCTTCACCTCCTGCCAGACAGGTTTCCACTGACCAGCAGGGGGCACGACCTCGTCAAAGCCAGACTGGACCAACTCCAAGAGTATCACTCACAGCCCCTGATCTCAACCCACCACAAATACAAAGGGTTGTTGTTGAGCATGTGGTCCGAAACCCAGACATAAGCACCAAAACTTCACTACGTCTCCGTGCTTTTTCAGGAAGGATTCCTAAGCCAAGTAGTGAAGCAGATTTTGAATCATGGCGTTCCCAAATTGATCTACTGCTTGCCGACCCCAGTTTGTCAGCTCTATACGTCCCCAGCGTATTATAGAGAGCCTGTTGTCACCTGCTGCTGATTTGGTTAAAGGTCTAAGTCCCAAGACATTGCCTTCAGTCATACTAAGTGTACTTGACTCCGCTTTTGGAACAGTTCAAGATGGCTAGGCTATTCCAAGGTGAGAAAGCAGTTATTCTGGAACAACCCACCTCCAGTTCTCTGCCTGGTGGACTCCTAGTAAAAACCTGCCTTGTGGACTTACCTAAACGTCGGCCATATTCTCTGCCTGTTGTAGTGAGTAATGAGTCCGACCATGAAATCCACATTCCAGCTCGAGCTATTATTGCAGAAATCAGCGCCTTCCAAGAGGTCATTTCCAAAGAGCAACCCACCCAGTATTCAGACCAGTCTATAGAGTCGTTACCTCCATCTCAACCATCATACAACTTTGGAGATTCCCCCTTAACTCCAGACTGGAAAGAACGCATTGTTCAAAAACTCAACACTATTCCTGAAGTATTTGCCAAACACGATCTGGATTTCGGCAGGACCAACAAAGTTAAACACCAAATCAAATTGTCCGATCCAACTCCTTTCAAGCAAAGACCACGACCAATTCACCCTCAAGATCTTGATGCTGTCAGGAAGCACCTGCAAGAACTTCTTGACTCTGGCGTTATCAGAGAATCTGACTCACCATTTGCCTCTCCAATTGTGGTTGCACGCAAAAAGAACGGCAGTATACGTCTTTGTATTGACTACCGCAAACTCAATCTGCAAACAATCAAAGATGCTTATGCTCTGCCTAAACTGGAAGACACCTTCTCCGCACTTGCAGGATCAAAGTGGTTCACGGTGCTAGACCTCAAGTCGGGTTACTACCAAATCGAAATGGAGGAGAAGGATAAGGCAAAGACTGCCTTTGTCTGCCCAGTAGGATTTTGGGAATTTAATCGGATGCCACAAGGGATTACCAACGCACCAAGCACTTTCCAACGGCTGATGGAAAAATGCATGGGAGAATTAAATCTAAAAGAAGTCTTGGTTTTCATTGACGATCTCATTGTCTTTGCACCAACTCTTGAGGAACATGAAGCTCGCCTGATGATAGTTCTCACCAGACTCAAAGATTTTGGCTTGAAGCTTTCACTTGAGAAATGCATGTTCTTCCAGACATCGGTGAAGTATCTGGGCCATGTAGTGTCCCAGGCTGGTGTTGAAACTGATCTGGACAAGATTTCCACACTCACTTCTTGGCCAGTGCCAAAAAACTTGAAGGAATTAAGATCTTTCCTTGGTTTTGCTGGGTACTACAGACGTTTTGTCCAGGGATATTCGGCCATTGTCAAGCCGTTACATGAACTCACTGCTGGTTATCCACCTTCCCAGAGGAAACTGAGACGAACTGTAAAGCCAGAGAATTACCTCAACCCCAAAGAGCCATTTGGAGGACGATGGACGCAAATGTGTCAACAAGCTTTTGAGTCCATTATTGACAAACTCACTTCTGCCCCAGTTCTGGCATTTGCTGATCCCCAGAAACCATACACACTCCACACTGATGCCAGTGCCACAGGTCTTGGTGCGGTGCTGTATCAAGAGCAGGATGGAAAAAACAGAGCTGTAGCATATGCCAGCAGAGGTCTTTCCCGGAGTGAGTCAAAGTATCCCGCCCACAAATTGGAGTTTCTTGCTTTGAAGTGGGCGGTGACTGAAAAATTCCACGACTACCTTTATGGTGCTCAGTTTACAGTTGTGACAGACAGCAACCCATTAACATACCTCTTATCATCAGCAAAACTTGACGCTACCGGTTACAGATGGCTTTCAGCTTTGTCCACTTTCACCTTCAAATTAATCTACAGAGCAGGAAAGCAGAACTCGGATGCTGATGGTTTGTCTCGCCGACCTCATGGTGAACTGTCTGATGATCCTCTGTCACAGAAAGAACGTGAGCGAATCTGGAGATTTGCATGGCAACATCTCAATGAACCAGATTATGTCTCTATCGACCAGCATACCATCAAAGCAGTTTGTGACCGTCATCTGATGTACAGTTCAAGCACGGATCCTGATCTTGCTCTGGTGTTATCCATGTCTGTCAATGTCAACAGTCTGCCTGACAGTTTCACGGACGACATCCAGTTCACCTCCATGGTACTCCCCCAAATCTCAACAGCTGACCTTGCAGCCAAACAACGCCTTGACCCTGTCATCCGGCATGTCATAGCTCAGGTTGAACGAGGCGAGTCACCACCGCCATTCCTGAGGGAAGAACTTCCCGATCTACCTCTATTACTGCGAGAAGTAAATAAACTGGAGCTCCATAACACCCTTCTCGTCAGGAAGAGACAAGTGGGAAGTGACTTCGCATACCAGCTAGTGCTACCTGAGGAATATCGACCAGTTGTACTTAACCACCTACATGATCAAATGGGTCACATGGGAATTGACAGAACGCTGGACTTGGTCCGTTCCCGGTTTTATTGGCCTAAGATGACACGTGATGTGGTCAATAAAATAAGACAGTGCGAAAGATGTGTGAGACGCAAATCCCCATCTGAACGAGCCGCACCTCTGGTCAATATCAAAACCTCTCATCCCATGGAACTGGTGTGCATGGATTTTCTCTCTGTGGAACCAGATCGTGGAGTCAAAGACATACTTGTCATAACTGACCATTTCACAAAATATGCCATTGCTGTGCCAACACCAAACCAGAAAGCCAGGACTGTTGCCAAATGTTTATGGGACAACTTTCTTGTGCATTATGGTATCCCAGAACGTTTGCACAGTGACCAAGGCCCTGACTTTGAATCCAGAATCATCCGAGAGCTTTGTGAAATGGCTGGGATCCACAAAATAAGAACCACTCCATACCATCCAAGAGGCAATCCAGTTGAACGGTTTAACCGAACATTACTGGATATGCTAGGAACACTCACAGCTCAACAGAAATCCCATTGGAAAGATTTTGTAAAACCCCTGGTGCATGCATACAATTGCACAAGAAACGATGTTACAGGTTTTTCACCATATGAGCTTATGTTTGGCCGCCAACCTCGCTTACCGGTGGACTTGGCCTTTGGACTACCCCTTGCCAAAGAAGGATCAACATCCCACACACAATATGTGGACAAACTAAAGTCCCACCTAGAAGGAAGTTACAAGCTGGCCATCGAAAACTCAGAAAAGGTGATGAAACGTAACAAAAACAGATTTGATAAAAATGTCACTGCATCACAGCTGAATGTTGGAGACAGAGTTCTTGTGAGGAACGTGCGGCTAAGAGGCAAACACAAGCTTGCAGATAAATGGGAGTCATCTGTGTACATTGTAGTGAAGAAAGCCGGCACTCTTCCTGTGTATACAGTTCGACCCGAAGGCCAAGACAAGCCCCTGAGAACTTTACATCGAGACCTCCTACTGCCCTGTGGGTATTTACCACCTGAAAAGGAAATGCTTACTAAGCAGAAGAGGAAAATGCCTGTCTTACCCGTGTCTCCTGTACGTGCTGATGATGCTGATAACAATGACGAAGAGGAACTAATCTCATACCTACCTGTTCCCTTCTCTGCTGAACCTGTCACCTTCACAACAACCATCGACTTACCCAATACTCCGCAACCTGTGCCACTTATCAACCAGCCCGATGTCCCTGTAGTATTGGCTACAGAGGAAGAGAATGCTATCCTCTCAGAGGAACCTGTACCTGCTGAAGAGGAACAAGTTATTGCTAGCGGAACCGTGGAAGCTGGCTTTGAGCCAGTTGATCTTGTCGAAACTTCTCACGATGAAGAAAGTCTGTCTTCTGATTCGGAAGCATCCAGAAGTAACTTGTCACAACACTCACCTACTGAATCAGAGCCTCTCAGTCCTGAGGCAGAACCACCTTTGAGGCATTCAACCCGCACCAGGAATCCTCCTGATCGGCTGCAATACATCAAGCCTGGTAAGCCTCTGTTAAAGAGCGTTCAGACCTTCCTGCATGGGTTAAGTTCTGTCTTCTCCTTCGCTCTTCAAGACGATGAAGAAGAGGAGACGATGCCTTCACACCTCAGCCAACCAGTCATTCGCTGCCAGCCTAGTCCATGTACGAGGACGTCCATGAGATTAGGGGGGGAGAGTGTAACCACGGTAACTTCTGACCCCACTTCCGCCAGTCCCTTTATTGTGGCGGGAATGAATCCTGTATAAGTTCCTGTATAAGTTCCGGGTCAATCAGCTGTATGTCCCTGCTCCTCTGGCTGCTGTTGTCCCTGTGGTTGGCGTACTTGTAAGATCACGACAAATTTTGCACTACAGGCCAGTTGACAGCGTGCAATAACCCGGCCGATTCATTCATCTTTACACTACCTCACACTCGACTCAACGGTGAGTTATTTGTTTGTTTTGTTTTGTCACAATTAATGTACATGCGGAGCCGCGATCGCACATCCTACAATGCCGGTAAGCTAATGCTAGGCTAGCGACAGTAAGTGCAATTACTAGTGTCATCTATTGAATATTGTTGTTTTTGTTTATTCCATTATGGCCGAATGTTGACTTAACGTATCTAGAGTTGAACGAGTGATTTGATTTTTGTAGTTTTGTCCGTTTTGGATGTTTTTTGTTACTTTTCTGATGAAATGCCGAAACGGCCTATGAGATTTTGCATTGAGTTAAATTCCATTTACATTATTGAATCTGTTGCGCAACACCTGTGATTAAATGAGTTTTGTAAATATATTTGATTAACTTTGGATAATATTTATTAGCTTTAACGCTGATATACTTTGATGGGACCCATGAGAATGTCTTTCTATAATAGTATTTAGAATGACATTCATTATAAGAGATGATGGTTTATTGATTGTTGTATGAAACGTGGCATTGATTACTTGACTTTGTTATTTATGTATTTATTTTGTCACAGCAGTAGAATGCTGTTTCATTTTCTTCTGTGAATGATAATTTCTGTTTTTTGACCTTGTTTAGGTCAGGTTTTTTTTTGTTCTCCCGCGATCAGCCCTGATCAGCGCGAGATGGCGAGCCACCCGACCACCGCTACGTTGCGGTAGGAATTGTGAACCTATGGACTGAATCACAAATTGTTGACACATGACCTATCCCAGGTCCATGGAACTAAACTAAATCACATACTGGACTACACCTCATCCCACCTCCTTTTGGAACCTACTAAGCTGTTTTGTATTGTCAACATTATTTTTGTTTGTGATATATATGCATATGTTTTTATTTCTTTTGTACATCCGTCTATACACTTCTCATAACAAACATAATATATATATATATATTTGAGCTCTACTTTTGTTTCCTGTGTTTTATTCACACCCTCAGGCTCCATAGTCGAATCTTATTCTGATAGCTCATTGTCTATGAGGCTGCAGTCAGGCGCCCTGGTCCTTTAACCGCGTTACATCACTATCACCTACAGACCTTGTTCCCACAATACCAAACCCGACGCTCTCTCTCACCAATTCACCGCCTCCAAGGATTCTGCTTGTGACTCTCCCATCATCAACCATCCTCTGGTTTTCTTCAGCCCCTACCTACACCAAGCCGCCCCTGGTCTCATATTGCTGTCGACTTCATCACTGGTTTGCCACCTTTGTCAGGTAACTCTGTCATTCTGACCATCATTGATCATTTTTCTAAAGCTGCTCCCTTTGTTGCCCTCCCTAAGCTTCCTACGGCCCTAGAAACTGCCCGGCTCCGGACAAACCATGTCTTCCGTCTCCATGGAATCCCCGTTGACATAGTTTCAGACAGGGGCCCACAATTCACGTCATATGTCTGGAAGGTGTTTTGTTCCTCCCTGGGAGCTCAGGTCAGTCTTTCCTCTGGCTTTCATCCACAGACTAACAGCCAAACTGAGCGGGCCAATCAGGAGCTTGATGCGGCCCTCCGATGTGTGGCATCCACCCACCAGACCACCTGGAGCAAGCAACTTCCATGGATTGAGTACCCTCACAATGGCCTCACCTCCTCAGCCACCGGAGTGTCCCCTTTCGAGGCGTCCCTGGGCTTCCAACCACTTCTGTTCGCTGCCATTGAAGGTGATCATTTTGTGCCTTCTGTACAGCAGGTGTCAGCGCGCTCGGAGAGAGCCACACGAGATGCCCTTCTCCGCATAGTGGAGCGGAACAAATGCCTGGTGGACCGCCATAGGACCCTGCCACCGACTTACGCACCCGGACAAAAGGTTTGGCTGTCAACCAGATTCATTCCGCTCAGATCTGAATCCAAGAAACTGTCTCCTACCTTTATTTGCCCATTCAAGATTGACTCTCTGGTTCACCCGGTAACAGTCTGCCTTAAGCTGCCCCAGAATATGCGGATTCACAATGTTTTCCACGTGTCGCAAGTGAAACCCTGTCTCTCCAGTCCTTTGTGCCCTCCTTCCAGACCCAGGTGTCAGGGGCCTGGGGCATGGTTTGTAATACCTGGTGGATTGGGAGGGCTGCGGGATGGAGGAGCGTTCATGGATCCCATGGGCGACACTTCTGGACAAGAACATGGTGCAGGCATTCCATGAGGCACACCCTGAGAAGACTGGAGGTCGCCGGGAGGCTCCCGTTGGGGGAGGGAGTACTGTCACGGTCTGGATGATCAGCAGGACGCCAATCACCAGCTTCTGCTTTTCTCTCTTTGTTCTCTCTTTCTCTCTCTCGTTGGTTAGAACTCATTGCGGGTTGACGCCCTCGGCCCATGCCCCTCGTAGGAAGAAACATCTGAGCCTCATTAGTGTGTCCAGTATTCAATCCAGGGAGCGACTACTGTTCTTATCGGGATCGTTGCATGACTCGCATTAGTGAAGTCAAGCTTCAGCAAGTGTTCTCTCATGTCTTAGTGCTTTGTATTAACAAGGGTTTCTTTTTGTACATACTCCCTGGATTGTTTCCTCTGTGTTTCCCGTGACAAGTGTCGGAGAGAGAGACTGATTTCGTGTGTGGATTGTTTGGAGAGGCACAATTGCTTTTTCTCCCGGATTTCCCTGGAGTCCTGTCCCCTCACCTTTTGTATATAGCCCAGGCCTGCACCTAAAGCTTCCGGTTGCGCCGTTAGATGGCTGCACCGACGAGAGCTCCCAGTCATCTCAGCAAAAATGTTATTATTTATTTTGTACTGCTTTCAATTTCTGTGCGCACAGCGCGATCATACACTCGGTATGACAGACAAACGCTTCTGGAGCTACGTTCGTCAGCCAGTTCGGACTTTACTGCGGGTTTCGACTCCGTGGACGCTCTGCTGCCTGGGATCCTTTGTTTACTCCCGCGACGTCGAGGGAAAACAAAGAGGGGGAAACGCGCCGGAGTTTTGTGCCGAACGCGACAGAGAAACAGCAAGCCACCTCTTCCCAGCATCCTGCTCGCGAATCTCCAGTCTCTGGACAACAAACTTGACGAGCTGCGTGCACGGATTAAACACCAACAAGACATCAGGAACTGCTGCGTTCTGGCCTTCACAGAGACATGGCTGGAGCCCAGTGTCCCCGACTGCGCCATTACTCCGGATGGATTCACTGTTTACCGGGGAGACTGAACGAAGGACTCAGGCAAGAAAAGGGGAGGAGGGGTGTGCTTTATGGTTAACTCCTTGTGGGCTAGAGATGTGTGTATCTTAAAAACTTACTGCTCTCAGAGTCTCGAGCTGCTGACCGTTAAAGTCAGGCCTTTTTACCTCCCGAGGGAGTTCAACTCAGTTCTCCTCTCAGCTGTTTACATTCCCCCACATGCTGATAAAGCTACTGCTATGGATGAACTGTATGACATCATTACTGAACTTGAGAACAAAAATCAAGAAGCTGCCTTTATTGTGCTGGGAGACTTCAACAGAGCCAACATGAAGAAGGTTCTCCCCAAATGCTATCAGCACATCTCCTTCCCCACAAGAGGTGATCAAACATTGGACCACTGTTACACTCCATTCAAAGTGTGCTACAAACCCCTCCCCCGCCCAGCTTTTGGTAAGGCAGACCATTGTTCCATACTGCTGCTGCCTGCGTACAGACAAAGACTGAAACAGGAAAAACCAGCTTCCAGGGTTATTTACAAATGGGACAGTGAGGCTGAGGAGGTCCTGCAGGACTGCTTTGACACAACTGACTGGCAGATATTTGTGGATGCAGCTGATGGCAACATCAATGAACTCACAGACTCTGTCATTGGATATATTGGAAAGTGCATGGATGATACCATCACAAAAACCACTGTCCGCATATATCCAAATCAGAAACCCTGGGTAAATAAAGACGTTCGCGCCAAGCTAAAAGTGCGGACCTCTGCCTTTAACTCCAGGGATGCTGATGCATATAAAGCATCCAGGTACGACCTCCGAAAGTCCATAAAAAAAGGCCAGAAAGGACTACAGGGACAAAATGGAGTCCAGCTACCACAGCTTTGACACCAGGCGACTGTGGAATGGACTGCGCTGCATCACTGACTACAAGAAGGTCAACACAGTCAGTGTTCAGCCCACTGCATCTCTTGCAGACGAGCTTAACAACTTCTATGCTCGTTTTGACGCAGACAACAGAGAGCAGATACTCTACCATCAGGAGGACAGTGAGGCTGCAACTCTAACTCTGAAAACAGAAGCTGTGAGATGGACCTTTAAAAAGGTAAATCCTCACAAAGCTCCAGGACCAGACGGCATCCCAGGCCGGCTACTCAGAGTGTGTGCAGACGAGCTGGCAGAGGTGTTCACCAACATCTTCAACCTCTCCCTGAGGCAGTCAGTGGTCCCCACGTCCCTCAAAGCATCCACCATCATTCCCGTTCCCCGAAAATCAGTGGTCTCCTGTCTGAATGACTACCGTCCTGTTGCACTGACATCCGTCATCATGAAGTGCCTGGAGCGGCTGGTCAAAGGTCATATCTGCTCCTCCCTCCCTGACACACTGGACCCTCTTCAGTTTGCCTATCGGACAAACAGAACCACAGAGGATGCCATCGCCCTGGCAACGCACACCACCCTCACTCACCTGGAAAAAGGGAATACATATGCAAGGATGCTCTTCATCGACTACAGCTCGGCATTTAACACCATCATCCCCTCAAAACTTGCCACGAAGCTCGTCGACCTTGGGCTGGGAACACCGATCTGCAGATGGATTCTAAACTTCCTCACAAACAGGCCCCAGGTGGTGAGAGTTGGTAAGCACACCTCCTCATCACTCATCCTAAACACAGGTACGCCACAGGGTTGTGTGCTTAGCCCCCTCCTATATTCCCTGTTCACACATGACTGTGTTGCTAAACAAGAGTCCAACATCATCATCAAGTTTGCGGATGACACAACCATCATAGGCCTCATCACAGACAACGATGAGACGGCCTATAGAGAGGAGGCGATGGCGCTGTACGAGTGGTGTCTGGAAAATAACCTGACTCTCAACATCAGCAAAACTAGAGAGATGATAGTGGACTACGGGAAACGACCAGTCAGAGAACACCAGCCCATCCACATCAACGGTGTCAAGGTCGAAAGGGTCAGCAGATTCAAGTTCCCTGGAGTCAACATCACTGAGGACTTCTCCTGGACCCTTCACACAGACACTGCTATCAGGAAAGCTCGCCAGCGGCTTTACTTCCTGAGGAGGCTGAGGAAGTTTAGCATGAATGCCAACATCACCTCAAATTTTTACAGGTGTGCAATTGAGAGCTTGCTGACAAGCTGCATCACAGTTTGGTACGGAAGCTGCTCTGCCAGCAGCCGTAAATCACTACAGAGGGCGGTGAAGGCAGCAGAGCACATCACTGGTACGAGGCTTCCTGCCATTCAGGACATTTATCTCCAGCGATGCCTCCGTAAAGCACACAGCATCATCAAGGACCACAGCCGCCCAGCACATCAGCTGTTCTCCTTGTTACCATCTGGCAGACATTACAGGAGCCTGTCTGCTCGGACTACAAGACTTAAAAACAGTTTTACCACCAAGCCATACGACACCTCAACCACAACACTTAAACACACACAACTCAGCACTCAGAAGCTACCCTGCAGCTTCACAAGTACTCTGTTTAATCTGCACTGGTCACTCCACTTTATTGTCATTGATATTTATATTTAAAAGTGCAATACTGTAATTTTCTGCTGCTCATTCCTGTGCAATATCCCATCTGCCCTCCCGTCATATTTCTTTTCAAGATTTTCTTATTTAATCACTAGTGTACATATATTTATATTTATAGATACATATATATTTAGTCATCTTTTCTCTTTTACCATGTCTCTCTAATATTTTGCTCCTTACTATTTTTCTATTTTCTTTATTATTTTATTTTATTATATTTTTTCCTATTGTATCATGCTGCTGAGTGACTGCTGCTCGTCAAACACATTTCATTGCAATGTTGACCCTGTGCTAACTTGCATATGACAAATAAAACTGAAAACTAAAAACCTTTTTGTATACACACCTGGTGGACGTTTGTAAATAAATTCTCTTGTGTGCATCTGACCTCTGAGTCCTGCGTGTGAGTCCTCCATGTCAACCGTAACAGAACTACCTACCCTCTTCCTGTAACCACTTCCTGGGTCTCATTTCAGGGGCTCAGTATTTTTGTCACTGAGCAGTGACAAAATAATCTCATGATAGTCTTTCTGGTTTAGCAAAACCATGCATCTACCCTTGTCTGCCACAAGGATGATAATGTTGTTGTCATTACTAAGTGATGTGAGTGCCTTCCTCTCCTCCATGCTGATGTTGGATGCTAGGGGCTTTACATTGCTGAGACAGGCTGAAAAATTCGTCCGTAGTTGCTCTGCTTCCACGTCTGCAACATTGTTATTTCAAATTGCTGTTTCTGTGGCTGTGTATAAGATTGGGGAAACCTGCAGTCAGCTGAGACTGAAGAAGTCACTTGGATAAGTGATGAAATTTTTCTCTCACTGAAAACGCTACGTCCAGATGAACAGAATCAACTTTTTGAGATTAATGGTGAAAAGCATAAGCCTGTGGTCAGGTCCGTTTCTAATGCCACACATACATATTTAATTTGTTTTTTGTTTTTGTTTTTTTTCATTTTCTCATCTTCTCTTATTTTTCCATCATCGCATTAGAAAAAAATAGCAGACTTTCTGATACAAAAACTGATGGTACAAATGCTGTTAAATGTATGATGCTGGTTTAGCAATGCCTTCTCTATGAGGAAAAGTTATGTTGCACAATACGTTTCGAGGCACTCTAATGTAAAGAAAATATCTAGCTGGCAACATCAAGCTTGTGAATGATAGTCCTACCAACTCAACAACGAATACTATTTATTTAAATAACTCAAAATAGAATACAAAAGAATGCAGCACAGTAAATAGTATTTTAAAATTGCATGTTTTAATCATCAAAAGTGTAAGCATACCAAAACATGATTTGAACAGACCACAGATATATGCCCATATATAACGTGTTAACATTTAAAGAGAATTACTAAATAATGTTTAAAATGTATTACTTCAAATTTGCCAGGCTGTAGTTTTAAATCATTACTGAAGTCATGGAAATACATCAGATAAAGATTAGCCAATCACTGTAATTGAGAAACAGGATATAAGAAATTGTTGCCATTTTCAGATAAACAAATATTTCATGTCCAAATGTTTAAACTGTCCACTTCTTCTTCTCTTATGGTATCAACAGTTAGTCTAATTTCTACTAATAACTGTTTCGTTTCCCTTGTGAAGTGCCCAGAAACTTAAAGCTGTCCCATAAATCTCTTGGAGTAATGATTATTTCAACTTAGTATTTGAGTACAGGACTAGTAAATGTGTTGAGTTACATTCCACCACTTCCAAAAAACACTTGGAGCAACACAACAAGAACACAGAGAGAGGTGAAGTGAGTGAAGTGGATCAGGTTTTCACCACTGCAAAACAAACTGTCACTATCACATGGGGTGGTGGGTGGTGTATCTGTAGTGGGTGGTGTTGATGTGGGGCAGGTGAAGATTAAGTCATAGTCAAAGTCCAGGGTGAAGTAGTTAACAAAGCCTGGTGGTGTTCCGGTGACGGTGGTGTTGATCCAGTTTTGGTACTGGGACACACGAGCGTAGACTCCAGGACTATTAGGCAAGGCGCAGCCTTGACCAAAACTCACGACTCCACTCTGGATCCAGATACCGCTATTATCTTTTGTCACAAGTGGTCCCCCCGAGTCTCCCTGTGAAAAAAGTGTAAAAGTTGTTAAAACAGATTGAGATCAGTTGAACATCTCATGGAGCTTAATTTCTACTAAATACATAAAATGTTTCCGGAGATGTTTGTGTTAATTGTCAATCAGACACACAACTTTTGCTGATTAGTTACAGTATCACCCAACACACTCAACTGCACGTCACTACATGATGTGATGTCACTGACAGAAATTATCACAAAACCTTTGGGAAAACCTTTATAGAATAAATTAAATACATCTAAGTGAAAATAATTACGAATTATGAGTAAATGAGCTTCAATGCAAAGCCTCTTTTCCACCAGTACCTTCTCAGCTTGACTCTACTTTACTTGGTTTCTGCCATTTTGTCGTACAATAGAGCACCACCTGCGTTGTATCATTAAAGCAACATGACAGAAAGTCCACTGACCTGAACACAAACTAACCATGGAAGGCTTCGAGGGGATTCTCTACCTGCTACTTGGTCTATGGTGGCTCTCGGACCATGGTGTTGGTTTCTGTGTACCCATTTCTGTTGTTGCATGCCTTCAAAATGGTGCTTTTGATTACTGTTAAGGAGTGACTCTCATGAGTCCTTGAGCTACACCACTGACTGGCCTATCAGTGACATGCAGTCTCTTGATGTCACATTTTTGTATCGATTTCGTTTGCTTGGAATACCGGCCGAGCAGTACTAAAGGAAAAAAAAAAAAGTACCTGGTACCAGGTGATAACACCTAACGAAAACCCTGAAAACTGAGTTGAGTCAAGTAGGTGCTAATGGAATAGGGCTATAATGTTAATAATCATAAACACTACTACAGAAAAGCAGTGAGTGGTTAAAAGCTGATAGTCAATGCAGTCAATTAGGCCTTACATTACAAATAAGCACAAAGTGGTAGTCACCTGACATGAATCCTTCCCGCCATTTTGCAGTCCAGCACAGATCATGTTATCTGTGATTGCAGCGAAGTTTTGTAATTCGCATCTGCACTGGTTGTTTCCCACTATTGGTACATTCACCTCCTGCAGAATCTCTGGGGTGGAACCACCACCTAATTGAGAAATGTTAAAAGGAAGATCATTTTTACTGAATCATTTATCACTAATAAAAGAAAATACATATTTTAAAAAACTTACTTTCTAGGGTACCAAAGCCAGTGACCCAGCTGCTGGTGCCATTGTTGAAAGTGCTGCCTGCTGCGGCTAAGCAGACTGGCTGAATGTAGTCTGTGAAATTCACAGGAGTCGACAGCTGCAGGAGGCACATGTCATTCTCATATGTTGCAGCATTGTAGTCGGGATGGCAGATGATGTTTTCAAGTGTCACAGTAACTGCATTTGGGTTTGGACCAGACGCGGTGTTGTGGCCCAGAGTCACTTTTGTGGTGTGAAGATCAGCACTTGAATGAAAGAAAAAATATAGTTATTTTTATAGCATTGCATAGTGATCATTATCATTGAACTACCGTCACAACCAGGTAGCAACAGATGGTTGTGAGATTTTGATGATAAATATATACAGTGGCTTCCCAAAGTATTCGGCCCCCTTGAACTTTTCCACATTTTGTCACATTACAGCCACAAACATGAATCAATTTTATTGGAATCCCACGTGGAAGACCAATACAAAGTGGTGTACACGTGAGAAGTGGAATGAAAATCATACATGATTCCAAACATTTTTTACAAATAAATAACTGAAAAGTGGGGTGTGTGTAATTATTCAGCCCCCTGAGTCAATACTTTGTAGAACCCCTTTTTGCTGCAATTACAGCTGCCAGTCTTTTAGGGTATGTCTCTACCAGCTTTGCACATCTAGAAACTGAAATCCTTGCCCATTCTTCTTTGCAAAACAGCTCCAGCTCAGTCAGATTAGACGAACAGCGTTTGAGAACTGCAGTTTTAGATCTTGCCACAGGTTCTCGATTGGATTTAGATCTGGACTTTGACTGGGCCATTCGAACACATGGATATGTTTTGTTTTAAACCATTCCATTGTTGCCCTGGCTTTATGTTTAGGGTCGTTGTGCTGCTGGAAGGTGAACCTCCGCCTAGTGATGTGACGTTCTGTATCGAGGCTTCGAAGCGTGTGTCGAGTAATGGAGGGGGCATTTCCGCGAAGCGCGTATCGAGGCTTGCTTCATTTATGGGAGGAGCTGAAAATGATGACGTCCGAAGCCTCGCTGCCCGGCTGTACCACGTGACTGGTTCAGGAAGCGGTTCGAACTGTACCGCGAGCTATGACAGCGATATACACCCCTCAGACTCCATTCAAAATGTGGGTGTTTGATGGAGAGTTGCGGTTAGTGAGAGAGAGTTAGAGACAGTTTGGAGAGAGGTTGGAGGTTTATGAGAGTGAGGAGAGAAAGTCAGGAGAGAATGGAGCCAGCTACGAAGAGAAGGATGTCCTCCCCTGTGTGGGAACATTTTGAGCTTATATCTCCCAACAAGGTATGTAAATTTCCACAGAAGATGTATTTTCATAATACTGATGGTGCAATAAAACCTATGTTAAGCTGTCTCTACTTTTGTACAAGGTGAGGTGTTTGCTATGTGCCAGGGAGCTGGGATATAACAACAACACCTCATCCATGCAGCAGCACCTCTTCTTTCTCAGGAGACTGAAAAGATTCGGCATGAGCCCCCGCATCCTCAGGACCTTCTATCACTGTGCCATTGAGAGCATCCTCACTGGATGCATCACCACCTGGTATGGCAACAGCACCGCCTACAACTGCAAAGTTCTCCAGCGAGTAGTGCGGTGCTCTGAACGGATAATTGGAGGTGAGCTTCCCTCCCTCCAAGACATCTACAGGAAGCGGTGCCTGAGGAAAGCGGGGAGGATCATCAAGGACTCCAGTCACCCCAGCCATAAACTGTTCAGACTGCTTCCATCAGAAAGGAGGATCTGCAGCATCCGGTCCCGTACCAGCAGACTGAGAGACGGCTTTTTCCATCAGGCCATCAGACTGCTGAACACTTCATAGACACCTCAGCTTCACTACTGGAACTTTAACATTATGCACTCCATACTGTACAGTAACGCCACTGTTTTGCACATATTCAACTCTGTATATTTTTATATATTTTATTTATTGTTTACTCTATTTAATTTGTAAAATATGTGTATACACACACACACACACACACACACACACACACACACACACACACACACACACACACAAAATATTTAGTATACACATCCAGAAATGCATATACTATTATATATTGTACATATATTTATTAGTTTCAGATGTAGCCATTATCGTATTTTGCTTGTTTACATTATTGTATTTGCACAACTCTGTTGCTTGTGAAGCTCGCACACAAGAATTTCACTCACATGTGCTGTACCAATGTACCTGCACATGTGATGTGACAATAAAAGTGATTTGATTTGATTTGATTTGCTTAGGCACTATAGAGCTATGCATGAGAATAAGGGGAACACCGATTGTGGAGCAAGACCAGGTGAGCCATCAAATGCCATGATAATATAGGATGCAGTAATGTTACTAAATGATATAACAATATTATACAATGCAATAAGTTATGTGTGTGATATTTATATTTGTGCTTTATCTTTATTGTCTTTCCCCAGGAGAACAATCTCAAATAGATGAAGACCTGGTTAGCATGGTGATTGAGGACTCCCAGCCATTTAGCATTGTGCAGGACAAAGGATTTAAAAGATGTGTTAAATCATTAAATCCTAGCTATGTTCTCCCTACTAAAAGGTCATAAAAGCAGTGAAAATTTAGTTTTTACAGAATAAAATGTGAACAGGCAGGACTGAGGCTCAAAGCCTCAGTGTGTAGCTGTCCATACCTCAACGTTACAAAAGCACAACTGCTGTCCACACCCCAACCACACCTCACCTCACGGTAAATGATCATTTCCATTTTAAACATTTCCAAATGATCATTTTCCATACTGCCAGTATAAATATACACAGTATACTGCATCACTACAATATAGATGTTTTACACACTCCTTTTGTTGTTGACATTTACAGGCTGTGTGCAAAAGGCCTCACTCTTCAAATTCATGCCAACTACTATTTTTACGTCCAGTAGGTGTCCTACTAGAGCAAATGAAGCTTCAAGAAGCTTTGCACTGGAGTGAACCACTTGGATGAAACGCTTCAGTGCTTCATGAAGCTTCATCTGCCCATCACTAGCCGTCACAGAGCAGCTGTATTTGTACTGACATTAGATTACACACAGGTGCACTCTATTTAGTCATTAGCACTCATCAGGCAATGTCTATGGGCAACTGACTGCACTGAGATCAAAGGGGGCTGAATAATTACGCACACCCCACTTTGCAGTTATTTATTTGTAAAAAATGTTTGGAATCATGTATGATTTTCGTTCCACTTCTCACGTGTACACCACTTTGTATTGGTCTTTCACGTGGAATTCCAATAAAATTGATTCATGTTTGTGGCTGTAATGTGACAAAATGTGGAAAAGTTCAAGGGGGCCGAATACTTTTGCAAGCCACTGTTTAAATTGAATCATTTCATTCAAACACTGAAGAGCCGTTGTAGTCCAAGAAAATGATTTTGATGGATGGGCATTTCCTCTATCCCTGCATGTGCGTGTGCACGTGAGTTGAATGGTGAGGCTTACTTTTGTGCATAGCTAGAGTTTGTTATCTTTTGACAGAACAAAGTTAGCAGGTTCCCAACTTACATCTTCATGCTAAACTTGCATGCTGCTGGGGGCCTGGATCTCCTCCATACCTGCTTCATACCCTGGAGGACGGGGCTGTGGCTCCCCACACTCCCTAGCAGATCGTTACATGGAGAAACCTTTGGAATACAAGCATGCTGATCCACACAGGTGTGCACACAGGTGTACACACGGGTGTTCACAGACACGGACTACACCTTTCTTGGCTGCTGCCTCAAAGCACATTGTGCGCTGTCTATCTTGCGTGCTGCACAATATCGTTTAATATTTAGTATCTACTGTTATCTACTTCTAGCTAGTTTATTGTGATGGTGCTGTTTTTTATTATGTTGCTCTTTTTTTTGTTTGCTTTCTCTTCTGTTTTTTTTTCTCCATACAGGTGATCCAGGTGTTTTGTTTGTTTTTCTTTCTTTCTTCCCCCCTTTCTCACCGTCTCTTCTCCCCTTTGGTTTTCTTTCTCTCCCTCTCTTTCTTTCATTCTTTCTCCCTGTCCTATCACCCAGTCATGTCTGTCCCGTTTTTAGCAACTGAAAATAAAATAAATTCATAATTATAATAAAGGTAAATCAAATGGACCAATATGGCAAGGCCATGATGATCCACTTGGTAAAATAAATCCGCTTGGCATCTTTCTTGGCCTTAAGACAACAATTCTGATGGCTATAGATCCAAACGGGACACAAAAAAAAAAAAAAAAAAAAAAAAACTTGCATGCTGCTGATTGTAAGTTCACATCGGATGGAAAGACGTGACTGGTATTAAGTTTCTCATCTAACCCTGGCTGTTACTCAGCGTTGTCACAATTTGATCACAACATTACATTATTAAGAAATGTGTTACTACCAACTGTGAGTTGAAAATTATCAGTGGAGAAATTACTCTAAAAACTGTTGGGGTGCTTTTGAGTAAATGTGTGCAATTAGTTTTTTTAAGACTTTAAAAATGTCCTTTCACTAATTTCAGAAAAAGAAAACATCAGTTGGTTATGAACAAAAATATTAAAATCACTGTGCAATAACATCCATTGCCTTAAATGCCGAACAGGCCACCTGTCCATCACAGGGATACCCCAGAGAGGGACAGAGACACACACTCTCGCTTCCATAACCAATTAAAAAAAATATTTAGCCTTTAAAAAGTGTTGTCTGCAGAAGAAACCCACATGGCACAGGGAGAATATGTAAACTCTACTCCAAGAGGTTGAAACCTCCAACAGGCGTTAACCACTGCACCACCACAGAAACACTTGCAGTGTTGACTTACGGTGTAATGCAGTGAGCAGCTGTCAGCACCCAGTCGTTGGAGATTAGGGACCCTCCACAGAAAAAAGAGCCATCTTTGGATAAAGATACCTGCCAGGGCCAACTTCCAGGGGCTGCATCTTCACCTCCTACGATTCTAGGATTTTTAATAACCCTGCCACATGCTGAGAGAATAAGACACAACAGTTAAATACTGAATATGTTGATAAGCCACAGCATTATAGGGAGTGCAGAATTATTAGGCAAATGAGTATTTTGTCCACATCATCCTCTTCATGCATGTTGTCTTACTCCAAGCTGTATAGGCTCGAAAGCCTCCTACCAATTAAGCATATTAGGTGATGTGCATCTCTGTAATGAGAAGGGGTGTGGTCTAATGACATCAACACCCTATATCAGGTGTGCATAATTATTGGGCAACGTCCTTTCCTTTGGCAAAATGGGTCAAAAGAAGGACTTGACAGGCTCAGAAAAGTCAAAAATAGTGAGATATCTTGCAGAGGGATGCAGCAGTCTCAAAATTGCAAAGCTTCTGAAGCGTGATCATCGAACAATCAAGCGTTTCATTCAAAATAGTCAACAGGGTCGCAAGAAGCGTGTGGAAAACCAAGGCGCCAAATAACTGCCCATGAACTGAGAAAAGTCAAGCGTGCAGCTGCCAAGATGCCACTTGCCGCCAGTTTGGCCATATTTCAGAGCTGCAACATCACTGGAGTGCCCAAAAGCACAAGGTGTGCAATACTCAGAGACATGGCCAAGGTAAGAAAGGCTGAAAGACGACCACCACTGAACAAGACACACAAGCTGAAATGTCAAGACTGGGCCAAGAAATATCTCAAGACTGGTTTTTCTAAGGTTTTATGGACTGATGAAATGAGAGTGAGTCTTGATGGGCCAGATGGATGGGCCCGTGGCTGGATTGGTAAAGGGCAGAGAGCTCCAGTCCGACTCAGACGCCAGCAAGGTGGAGGTGGAGTACTGGTTTGGGCTGGTATCATCAAAGATGAGCTTGTGGGGCCTTTTCGGGTTGAGGATGGAGTCAAGCTCAACTCCCAGTCCTACTGCCAGTTTCTGGAAGACACCTTCTTCAAGCAGTGGTACAGGAAGAAGTCTGCATCCTTCAAGAAAAACATGATTTTCATGCAGGACAATGCTCCATCACACGCGTCCAAGTACTCCACAGCGTGGCTGGCAAGAAAGGGTATAAAAGAAGAAAAACTAATGACATGGCCACCTCGTTCACCTGATCTGAACCCCATTGAGAACCTGTGGTCCATCATCAAATGTGAGATTTACAAGGAGGGAAAACAGTACACCTCTCTGAACAGTGTCTGGGAGGCTGTGGTTGCTGCTGCACGCAATGTTGATGGTGAACAGATCAAAACACTGACAGAATCCATGGACGGCAGGCTTTTGAGAGTCCTTGCAAAGAAAGGTGGCTATATTGGTCGCTGATTTGTTTTTGTTTTGTTTTTGAATGTCAGAAATGTATATTTGTGAATGTGGAGATGTTATATTGGTTTCACTGGTAAAAATAAATAATTGAAATGGGTATATATTTGTTTTTTTTGTTAAGTTGCCTAATAATTATGCACAGTAATAGTCACCTGCACACACAGATATCCCCCTAAAATAGCTAAAACTAAAAACAAACTAAAAACTACTTCCAAAAACATTCAGCTTTGATATTAATGAGTTTTTTGGGTTCATTGAGAACATGGTTGTTGTTCAATAATAAAATTATTCCTCAAAAATACAACTTGCCTAATAATTCTGCACTCCCTGTATAACCATTCACACGTTCAGTGAGTAACATCTCATGAAGAGTTCTGATGGGAGATGATACATGTTGATGTTATTTTTAGATGTAAAGTCATAAAAACATTGTTGCACATGAACCACACTCAACCACAGAAAAGGTATTTTGTGACATTTTAGTGCAAAATTGTTCAGGGAAAACTTCAAAGAACATAAGAGAGCTAGAGATTAATAATAAGCAATGATTAAATGCACAGTGCTTTATAAACACATGGTGAGTGAAAAAAGGTTAGGGAAGAAGAAACAGTAAAAAAAATCAAGTGTTAAGTCTAATCTTAAAAGTAGAGAGGATGTCGGTCTCCTCAGTCAAAACTGGGAGCAGGTGCCACAAAGGAAGACTCTGCCTCCCATACTCTTACTGATTATCAACGATACAGTAGTTTACTAATACCATTTACCCTGTGGATTTCAACAGATAAATGAAAAATAAAATCTTGACAGATACCCAGCTCAGACGTTCAATTGGCACTCCCATTGGTGTAGGTTTAAATATAATTTAAAAAAAAGGTTAAGTATGAAAAACTTTCAGAATTGTTCTTGGATGCTTACCAGGCTGCTGTGAATGAACATCTAAAAATTGGAACACAAAGACAAATATATCAAAATAGAGGTAATACACATCATGACTAGTCCATAGTGAATAAGTATTTTTATTCAATTGCAACTAATATGAAATAACTCTAATGTTTAAAACATAATAATAATGATAATAATAATAATTAAAATTATTAGTATAATAACATTCTATTCCATATAATTTAGAAGAGAAAATAAAGAAAGAAAAAAATAAGAAGAGCAGAATTTAAGGATGTCAAAAAATTCTTTCCCATCTTGCAGAATGCTACAGGCAGGATGCATTTCATACTATCCAGCTAAAATAAAATTTATTATAAAATTCTTTAGTATCTGTAATTAAACTTTCCACACTTCATCTGAAAGAAGTAATGGGAAAGATTTTAATACTACAAACAGAAATACAATTTTCTCTCTCACCTTCGCCAAAAAGAATGATCATCACAGAGAACAAGCACAAGAACCGTTGGAGGGCCATTGTTGACTACGCTGGCTTTAATTTGACTTCAACTGTTAAATACTATAAATCTTGTGTTCAGCTCCACCCACAAGCTCACACAACCAGACCTGATTCCCTTCACTGACCACTGAAATAACAATAGTAACAAAAGGTAAAGCAACAAGTCAAACAAGTTGGCCTTTGTTTTGTTTGAGGAACTGTTCAAAGGCTGCACATATTCTTTGAAATACGCACTGGGATTCAAAGAAATATTATGTAAAAGAAGAAACTATTCTATAGTTCTTGGTATATTTTGCCATGCGGTTGGAGGTTGGCATGACTATAAAATCATCTTAACATTGTCACAGAGAATGTGGAAACGTTCAAGGGGGCCAAATACTTTTGCAAGCCACTGTACATGGTTCTCACCTTGAAGCATGGAGGAGAAGGTGTGATAGCATGGTGGTGCTCTGCTGGAGACACTGTTAGGGATTTATTCAAAATTGAAGGCACACTGAACCAGCTTGGCTACCACAGCATCCTGCAGTACTTTGCCATACTGGTGCTCTTGATTGATCTTTATTATTTATTTATTTTTTACTTTTAAGTTATTACAATCGGAACAGACATGACTGGGGATAGGAAAGGGAAAGACGTAGAAAAGAGAAGTTCAAGAAAAGGACAGGGAAAGAAAACAGAGGGGAAGAGGGACAGTGAGAAAAGATCCATTTAATCGCCTTGGCACTTCAATGTTAATGTTAGAACTGATGTTACGAATGCTGTTAAATGTATAATGTTGGTGTAGCAATGGCATGTTTATGAGGAATAGAAACGGTTGCAGAAAAGCTCAACAAAAAGTGTAGTTTAATTACAGATTGAAACATTTTCCTTCGGCCTGTCAATTACCACGTTGTCTTCATCGACAAGCACTGGAGACTGCCTGTACATGTGTCAACAGTCCTAGAGGAGAAAGTGAGTGAGTGATCCTTCAGGGCCAAAGTGGACAACTGGTAAATACAAAGAAAAGCAGAAAAGTTGACATATGTCACTTAAGAGTGAGAATTGATCAAAAGAAGGAGGTTGTGATAAGAATTGGTTGTGATTGATTGGAGCATAATTCACAGCTGTTAGATTTTCAGAAATCTGTTGACTCCTCTCAATCAAATAGGCTGTGATACAGGGATGTTTTCTATGTTAGCGATGGAATATTTGCAATGGTGTTTAATTCATCCAAGAGCTGCGTTTTTTTCCTCTTATTTTAACCCTCCAGTTTTGAATCATATTTCTTTTATTTGTTTTATTTTTGTTTTTATATGACACAATTTTAAAAAATTGTACCAAAAAGCCATTTTTAAGAGCTATAATACTTAAGTTTATGATGCACAGTAACCTTTCTGAGAGAGTGTAACAATCCAACAATAAAAACATTAATATTATTTTATCTTGTCAATGTGAACCTAGACATGACTGAAGTAAGAGTCCAGATGTTGCTAACCATGTTTTGTTGATGTTGTTATGGCATCCTGAGGAATGTAAAATGCTGTGTTGTAGCACAATTTTTCTAACAATATACCTTTCCACGTATTACAATAAACATAATTATCACGTTCGTACAATATAAATATTGTATTGTACAAACATGGTATTATATTGTTCAAATGTGAAAGGTATATTGCACGAACATGAAAAGTTTATTGTTAGAACAATAAACTTTTCATGTTATAACGTGATGTAGCTCTATTTTTCTTTTGCCTGGGTGGCAGCTCTACGCTTACGTACTCGGATGAGCGTGCCTCATCCTACAAGTTGTGCCTCCATCTCTTGTGTCCAGATCACACGCTGCTCCGCCGTGCTGCTCCACCTTTTCTCTTTCATTTCTGTGTTTGTGCGTGCGCAGTGTGAGAGGCTGCGTTGACGGGCAACAGGATTTCAAACAGGTTAGATTATCTTGCGACCATACGATTGATGATTGGGAGCTGGTCGTGAGGTGTTAACTGCTTTTCGTTACCCCATGTATACTACATGATGCACACACGATTAAGGCAAAACACGGGCCGATCCCCAAAACGGTTGCGCAACTGAAAAATCGGCTCAAAATGGGCCAAAAATCGCACAGTGTATGGCCAGCTTTTGGAGGCTAGCTCCAAACAAACATCTGCAGCTTGGCAGTGTATACAGCACTATAATGACCAGACCTAATTCTTTTGAAAACCATACATCTTTCCACAGGTCCCCACTTCATCAGACATCAACTGGGCCCTGTTTCAGGAAGCCGGTTTGGAAAACTCAGAGTGAAAAACGACACTCACGGTTGAGTAACCCCGAACTGTCCAACTCGGAATATTCGGTTTCAGAAAGGCTGATAACAATTAGTTCAGTCAACGCGGAGTTGCTTTAACCCCAAGTTAAGCGCGCGGACGAGGATACATAAAGCCCTGATAAGCGGAGCACAGATTAAGCGAGTCACCATGGAGACGGAGGGAAAGAAGGCGCGGTCAATGTATCTTACAGCGCTTGAGGCCGAAATTCTGATGGCAGCATATGCCGATAACATGCAAATTCCGCGGAAAAAAGTAACACAGCCACAGCTGCAAAAGAAAGAGAGCATGCATGGCAAAACATAGCCGACAGAGTCAATGCGTGAGTGTTAATTTAAACATTGATCTAGGGATTTCCACCCATTTAACACGTTATTTTATCATATGTTATTTTATTTGTTATTTTATACATTTTATTTTGTGATGTGATGTGAGCGCAGGTGCAACCCAACAGGCCCCAAACGTGCCTGGCAGCAAGTAAAAATGAAATATAAAAATATAGTCCAAACAGGTAAGGTGTAATTGTATTATGAGCCATAGTGCTTGGTCTGTTTGTCCCATGTAAATCAATTGCAGTTAGAGGCTACATTAATTTCCCCTCTGTAAGCACTTATTGAAATTATCTGAGCACATTACAAGTACATATTTGCTTACTCTGTATGCTCAAATGTGGCCCGTTATAGCCAACAGAAAAAAAGCGGAGGCCCGAAAAACAGGTGGGGGTCCTCCACCACCACCACTCACAGAGGCTGAGCAGTTGGCCCTCAGCCAAAACAGTGGGCGCCCTGTGGCCGAAGGCATCTCTGCGGGGACATCCTCTGAGTCAATAACCCCGCAAGACACAAGTGCCTACATAGGGGGTAAATTCAAAATAATACATGATGTGCATACATCCTTTCTTCACAGTCACCTTTGCAGTGCTACTCATTCATTTGATAAACTCTTTACCATAATGGATTATTTTGTAGTGAAGTTATTTTCCTACTGATTTTGCCTTCCCTCAGTCTTGGTTGTCTTTGAGAGCATAATGACAATGAAGTGTAAGGTGCTTGGTATGTTTGTTAATTGCCATTTGGTCCCTTGTAAGTTATAAGTGACCTGTATAAACCTCATATTCTATCAGTTGATGGTGATGGTGTACTGCATCTGGTGCAGCCTCCTGTTGAGCCAGACCAACATGCAGTTGTGAGTAATACTCCACAGATTATATGAGTTTACAGTAGAACAGCAATGTTGTTTATTTCTTTACTACAGGAAAATAATGAAGAAACATTGACAGCTGTTACAGAGGAGGAAGCAACAGAGACACTTTATGAGGTTTACATCTTTTAATACTTTGTGTACAGGAAACACAGGCGACCAATAAAGCCAGTTGAACAAAAAATCTGTTTATTCTTCTTTCAACATGTTGAGGTGATGGGTCAAAGGAAATGATTGTGACATATGGTGTCTCTGACTGCTCTTCCATCTTGTATGTCCGTGGGAGGGTCAGGATGTTCATGGTTTGGATCACTGCTGATGTTTGGTTCAGAAGGACAGTGTTCTCCTCTAATTGTGGCAATGTTGTGAAGAATCACACATGCCACAATAATGTCACATGCCCTTTCTGGGGTGACCCTGAGTCTTTGCAGGCACTGGAACCGGGCCTTAAGCATTCCGATAGTCATTTCAACTCTGGCTCTTGTCCTGCAATTAGCCAGATTATATCGCTGCTGTGGGCCCGGTTCAGGGTCAGAGTAAGGGGTAAGCAAATAGGGTAAACATGGATACCCCCTATCACCAAGCAAGTAGCCAGTGAACTCTCCTAAGACAGAAGGATACACTTCAGTTCAAATGTCCCTGAAGCAATTGGTCTTTATATATTTTAAAGTATTCTCAACTCACCATGTCCAAATTTTGTGCTCAGTGTACATTCACGGAATATTTGTGAGCCATGGACAGAGCCTGGCCACTTGGCTTCCACATTTGTGATAATGTTGGCAGCATCACATATGATCTTCACAGTGCAGAGAACACAAATTAGCATCCATTACTATAATGAAATAATTTGTTAGTTTGAAATGCTACAGGGAACTATGTACCTGTACATTAATGCTGTGGAAAGACTTCCTGTTCACATAGTCTCCTTCATTTACTGAAGGAGCAATGATTGGAATGTGAGTGCCATCTGTACAGCCAATCACGCCTGGGAACCCTGAAAATAAATGTGCAATTTAAGTAGTAGTCCAAGTATCACCACATCATACATTAAGTTTTGGTCATCCTGATACCTGCAATTTTGTGGCATCCCTCTTTGATAAATCTTGTGGGTCTATGACCGGGGAACACCACAAACGAGTACAGGAGACGTTTCAGTGCAACTGTAACATTCCTGACTGCCCGACAGACGGTAGCCTTGGAAACGTGCTCAGCGTCACCAATATTGTACAGAAAGCTCCCGTTTGCAAAAAACCGAAGTGCAATACAAATAATATGTACAGAACTGAGAGCATGTCCGCGATGTGTCACATGCGTAATATATGGCCTGAGGATGTTATTCAAATAAATTATAGATTGTGCTGAGAAACGGTAACGTTCGCACAGAAAATCATCAGGAAATGATAAAATGTCCAAACGCGCTCTGATCACTCTCTCCCGGCGGAGAGCTCTGCGGAGAATTTGGGCTTCACGATCTACTGGCTCTTCAAGGAAGGGACACGCCATGTCCGACACTTCCTACTGTCAGGTTTCCGACAAAGGGGCGGAGACAGTCAGGGTTAGTTGTAGTAAACCTGCTAGGGGGCAGGTTAGCTTCACGGAGTGTGTCGTCATAGTGACTCACTCAGGCTTCAGCTGAACTCGCTTTGTGAAACCGAAAACCCAGAGTTTTCGTTAACTCAGGGTATACTTACTCAGAGTTTGCACTAAACCGGCTTCCTGAAACAGGGCCCTGGACTCAGAGCTGGATGAGGCCAGCACAAACAGCAGCCTAACCGACTAAGATGATGGATCCATGGGGTCAGGAAAGCCAGAAGCAGAGGAACTGGAGAGGTACCTTTCATGTCCATTCACTGGAGGTGTGGATCTATTGCATGGCTTTCCTCACATCAAGAAGCTGTCGATCAAAGTCAATACAGCTCTTCCTGCATCTGGAGCTTGTGAAGGACTTCTCAGTCATGCAGGACTCCTGTTCACTGCTAAACAGTTACAGCTTCACAGCAAGAACCTTGAGAGCAAACTGCTGCTGAAGCTTAACCATCACTTCACTGAGTGAAGAAATGGCACATTTTTGCTAAATATGCAGAAATAAATGCACACCCATACAACTTATGGTAAACTGAGCTGCCTTGTATGAACATATGTTGAAGCTGCCTCGTTCTGTTTTCTCTGAGGCTGCTGTGCCATTTGGAGCAAAAATGAATATAAAGTTTACAGCATATCTTGTCACTGGAAATTGTTTGCACTGTTTATATGTTTATATTATTTACTGTAGGTATTGGTGAAAAAAACTTTATGTTGTGAAAACTGAAATCTGGAAATTAGAATTGCTGTGCCTTATTTTGTTGATCTTTTTATATATATTCCTTTTGAAAATGGTAAAATTTGTATATTTATTTATTTTTGTTTGTCTGATAACATTTATTTAAAAAAAATAAATCTGACATTTCAAACAGTTACTCGCTACTTGAGTAGTCTTTTCGCCAAGTACTTTTTTACTCTTACTTGAGTAACTTTTTTGACGACTACTTTTCACTTTTACTTGAGTAATAATATTTTAAAGTAATGCTACTCTTACTTGAGTACAATTTTTAGATACTCGACCCACCTTGGTAATTAGTTAGATTACTCGTTACTGAAAAAAGTAACGCCGTTTGTAACGTCGTTATTCCCATCACTGTTGATTGATGGGATCATGAATAATGAGTAATATATACTGTTGTTTGTTTGTTTGTTTGTTTGTTTGTTTGTTAATTAGTTAGTTAGTTTATTTGCTTGTTTTATTCAATTTTAAATCATGCTTTTTATTTGTTCTTGTTTCTAATGTCTCTGTAAAGCACTTTGAATCACCTTGTTGTTGAATTGTGCTATACAAATAAACTTGCCTTGCCTTGCCTTGCCTAATGAATTGTGAATAACATCCCTTGTATGCGCTTTTGTGCTTGAGATCAAAGCAAAGTATTTAAAAAAACAAACTCTGGTGTATAATTCAATCAACAAATTGACTTTTCATTATCACACTGTAACACCATGTGTGTTTTTCCTGTCTTACAATAGAAGTTTTCATTGGCAACCACTTAAACTCTCACCGCATGCATGTTTCTTTGTACTGATCAAAAGCAACAAGTCATTCTGGTTGACTATCCACATCATGTCTAAAGGAGGGTAACACCTAAAGTTATGTTGCACAATAAGTTTCCAAGCACGCTAATGTAAAAAACAATGTGAGGTCACTGCTACCTGGTAAAAAAAAACAAAAAATACTTGTTTAACCTGTCAAGCTGCACACAGTGGAGGACAAAAAGGTTTAGCAGGAAAGTTCAAGCTTGTGAATAATAGTCCTCCCAACCCATCAACAAATACTATTTATTTACATAACTCCATTCTTCTTCACAGACACCCCCCTCCCCTAATTTGTGATTTTGAGTGAACAGATCTAATTCAATAGAGGAAACCTTTACATGTTCAAAATAAATCATGTTACTTTACTTAACATTAATCTTCTGTATTTTAACTGATTGTAACATGTTGGATTATCCTCTCAATCAGAGAGACTGATCTGCCACCACGTACTCATCCCAGGGAATCAAACACTCCCATCCAGACACCAGTGTTTTTGAGTGAACAGGTCTGTTAGATATAAAGAACCTGTACATGTTCCCATCAAAATACATCATATTACTTTACTTATCATTGCCTTCTGTATTTTAACGGATTTTCACATGTCGGAATTAGCACAAAGCATCCCAAAGCATCCCATTTTGGTCAGTAGTTGTAGTCCACACTGGAGGTGGGAAGGACTCCAGGAGTCACAAGTCAGCCAGCCAGGACGCTGTGGTCAGTCTGTTTTCAGTTGTTTGTTTAGCTTGTACCTACTTCCTAGCTTTGTTTTTAATTTCTGGTCAGGTTTAGACATAAATTACTTTATATAGAACATAAACTGAAGGAGTTCACATCATTTTAAAATACCTGTGCAGTGAAGCACTGTAAGGGTCATTCATGTAGGTTTTTTATTTGTTGCCCACCTCAATTTTGGTGGGTCTATTATGATGTGTTCTTTTGTAATCTTAGAGGGAAGGGTCCCCACAAATTAAGACAAATCCAAGATTACAATACCCCCTAAAGGACACAAAGGGGGGGCACTGAGTGGTCTAAGTATAAAAATGATAGGTGTCATATGCAGTGGAATTCACAGTCCGTAGAGCTCAGTCCAGCTGAAAATTTGGACAGATGAGTTGTAGAGTGACTATAAGTCTATAGTAAGAAAACTTGAGGTTGTGCTTGTGGCCTTAATGACTTGCTTTATGTTATTTTTTATTAAATGTGTATATTCCCAGCTTTACAAACAAATACAAAAACAACACAAATTAAAAGAGCTCTCATCATAATGTCAGTAATGTATTCGTTACAGATGCTTTTTTAACCCAGGTATTCGTCTGAGCCTTCAGCACACATCAGCCTCTTCTGCTGATGAATCACATCTACAGCCACAGTCCATATTGTATCCAAGTATTTCACAAGTGTAATTAGAAATGATAAAGAAAAAGCACAGTTCTATATAAGGCCCTTAACAGCTGCCTGTGGCACTTTTATTTTAAGGTGTTGGATTTTTTTGTTGTTTATTGTGGACTTTACTATTTTCACTCTTTATCGTGCTGCTGTAACACAACAATTTCCCTTGTAGTATCAATAAAATATCTATTTGTCTATATATTTTGTGTTTGAAAGGTGCAGGATAAATATGTGGAGGTGATGGACAGAGAAGGATTTGTTTATTCAGTATTATGCTCAACTGTTAGGTAGTTAGGCAATGCAAATGTTTACTGAGGTATACATCAAGTATAACTTTTTACTCTGCCTTGATGAAACCAGCCATTACATTACCCCATGACACATCATCATACTTCTGCAGCTTTTGGCTCATTCAACTTACCATGTAAATTTGCCTGGTCAATATATCGACAACCCTTTTACCCGTGCAAACAGCAGCCCCGCTGATAATCCTTAGGATAACACATGTATTCAGGGTGCAGTTTTGATTCTAAGTGCGTGAATGAGAGAGCTGTGAGGAAGAGAGTAGGTGGTTATTTGTTCTCCCCCAAGAAAATAAACTGTACCATCCATGAGCTGCAGAAGCTTGCAAACTGAAGCTGACTTCAAGGGAAATAGATATAACAGTTTTTCCTCCGACATGAAAAAGTAATTGTTGTTTTTCACTTTTTAGGTCCAAGTTCAAACCAACACAGCATAGATGTCTCTATCAGCTACTGTATTAAAGATGTAATTTCAGACAATACAAGTTTTTTTTTCATTCACTTTGTTTCTTTATAAGTTTTAATTCTGCAAAGACCAGATGCCTTGTAGTCTTACTTATAAGTGCCATGAAAAAAAATAAATAATCATGAAATGTCCCAAATTGTTTTACGATGCTGGAGACATGAAGAGGTGATCCTTTTTAGACAGACACATACCTGCCTAATAATCAGATAGAATAAACCTATTTGTAAATCATGCTATTTCAACAAATGACTGAAACAGGATAGGTCACCACAGACTAGTGTAAAAACTGAAATACAAAACAATTTTGAAATGTGAATTATTGGTATATAACAAGATCCTCTCCGGGTTGCTCTTGGATGTCTGAACAAAGGACAACAAACGGCTGGACTGCACACAAATGCTTTGTCATACAGAAAAAAATATATAAAAGGTGGGGTATTCATTATTTTGCAACCCTTGTTTGTCACATACCTACGTTACTTTTATCTCCACCCTTTATTTTCTCTTTCTTTGTGGATCACCTGTTACTGATTATCCCATCAGTCCGCACTTGATACCTAACTTCTTCCCTTTGTTCTCATCTACATTGTCTTGTCTTTTTCCGCTAAGGTCAAGCTTTCAACCTTTTTTCTTTGCAGAAGTTTTGCCTCCTTTCTTATTTAGCTTTTGTTCTTATGTTGACTATGTTTACTAGTGATGTAACCTGTGTTTTTGGGCCGTTGTCCTTTGTCTTCCACTAGCCTGTGTTTTTCTAAATCGTCTTGTGTCTTGTGTGTGGCTTCCATACCTACAATAGCATAAGTAGCATAATGCAACTATTTTCCTCTTTACTCACAAAGCTTCAGATGTTTCGGGAGCTTTTCTGAGAAGAGGAAGTTGACATATGCCACGAAAAAGCTGGTGGGGCATGTTTCTGGATTTAAAATATGTGGTTGTACCTGTAATACATTGGAACTGAGGTGTGTGTTGGTATGTTAATCCATAAACCTGACAAAACAACGATAAGCTTGTAAGCAGAAGGTTAAACTATTGTTTGCCAAGTCTGTCTGTTTTTGTTTCACTGTCTTGCACAGATGACTAATGTAGACCAGAGTACATATGCGTGTTTATCCAAGTGCACAGTTACTCGGTGGTATTAAAAAGCTCAAGTACTTCACTTAAATGCTAATTTTACTACTTAAGCAGCAATAAATGTATTCTACATCCTGATTCAAAGCTTGCATTATAAAAGTCAAGTCTTTTATGCAAATATTCAAATATGCAAATATCAACATGTGTGATATATACAGAAACCTCAGCTAAATGCTCGTATAAACCATTTCAATAACCACCAAATGCAACGCAGACAAGCAATACTTAAAAGAGCAACTACGTAATTGCACAAAAGTCCACTTAACACACGCAACTGAGACAAAAAATATCTAGACTTCATGTAGCGATGTAAACAATTAGCTAAGCTAGTTAACTGTTAAGCTAACACCAAGTTTCACCATGCTCCGACTAAAATTCACTGAACCAGCCGAAAAAGAAGATCACAACAATACAAGCGGAGAAAATGCGGTAAGACAGAAATCTGCATACGAGCCGCTGTACCTCCTGATAATGGCAGAACCAACACAATGCATTAGAGCCACTTCTGTCAACAATCGCAATTTCAGGCCCAGTTACAGACACATGACTGGATTACACCGCGTGTTGTAAATTTGGGGCCATGTGGTGTCTGGCCTTGCAGCTTCTGCTTGGTTGAAGTGATGAGAATCCAGAATCATTACCATGATTTTACTGCCTCAAACGATTAAAAAGAGGTGTCAATCGGCCAATAGAAGCCAAAGCTACAGCCCTGAAGAGGTTAGAGTGCCAGAGTCTATGTATACAGGAGACTGTGAATGTTTGGTTAATTCTCAAAAAAAGTAAAAAAAAAAACAAAAAACAAAAAACCCCCCAACAAAACCAAGCATTTTAGGCATGTTAATTAAATTGAATCATTTCTGCTATTTAATACCTAAAAAAATGTGAACAAACTGCTGGTCTGACCCATCATGAAAGCAATTAGGATTACTTGGGGCCATTAATCATACAAAGCTCCAAAATCCAGTTGATCTCCGTATAAGACCAGTGTCAACTGATGTTATAAAGGGATAAATCCAAATGTGAAAGTTTTGGTTCAAATCATGATCAGTATTTACTGGGAGATACAACAGTAAATGTCATCGTTTGGGGCTCCATTTCAGCATGACCATGATCTCAAGCACACTGCCACTGCAGTGAAAGCATTTGTCAATCAAACACTATCAGTCATGGATTGGTCTTTCCAGAGCACAGACCTCAGCAATACTGAGGCAGCGTGGGATCATCATGACAGAGAACAGAACAAAGGGCAGTAATATCCAAAGAGGAGCTTTGGATGTCCTTCAAGAAGCCTGGAGAACTATTCCTGATGACTACTTAAAGAAATGACAAGTTTAGACTGTGTTGAAGAATAAAGGTGGTCATACAAATAATAACTTTTAAGCTCATTAGAATTGTCCAAACTCTGTTTTTATCTTTTATACTTAATTTGATCTATTAATTGTTATATTTTCCTTATTTTGTGAGATTTAACAAAGAGTGCAATATGTCTGTGAAGGTTCTCAGACGTCCAGGTCATCATAGTCAAAGGAGCTTGCAAAGAAAAGCGTCTGGACTTCTTTAAAGTCACTTGAAGACTTTTCACCTCTCATCCGAGAAGCTTCTTCAATTCTAAGGTCAAATGGTGGAGAGTCCCAGATATAAACCTAGTGGGAGTATCCCCCCACAGAGGCCCAAAAGGACCCCCTGATGATCCTCTAATCGCCTGAGCCAAGGTGTGAAACTGGGTGTGGGTCCCAATCAGCCAGAGTTTCGGGTGTGTTCATTGTGAAACCTGGCCCCACCTTATCATGCAAATTCCTGAGATCAGATGGCCCAGGATGTGAGTGGGCGTTAAGGTGCCTGGAGAGGGAACTCAAAACTGGATTATAGATGGCAGAGAGTTGGTGTCGTAAACCACTTCACTCCTCTTTCAAACCATCTGTCCTCTCTGTCCAAAATGTGAACATTGGCATCCTCAAAAGAGTGACCTTTGTCCTTAAGATGCAGATGGACCGCTGAGTCTTGTCCTGTGGAGGTGGCTCTTCTGTGTTGTGCCATGAAGAAGCTTCTCGGATGAGAGGTGAAACGTCTTCAAGTAACTTAAAGAAGTCCAGACGCTTTTCTTTGCAAAGAGTGCAGAAATTCACCACAGGTATCCTTTGACCTTTAAAATCCAGCCAGACAGAGATCAAACATTTGCTTCCCTTCTCTGTTCAGATATTTGAATTTCTCTTTGCTTTCTCTCATGCACACGTGTGCTCCCGGCAGACCAGTTCTTGTTGTGAATGGAAAAGCCAAAGCGACCACTATCCGTCATGGCTCTCTTTTCACTCTTTCTTCTGCTCTTCACTCACCCCCGTTCTGTTAACTGTGAGGGCTGGTGGGCTGGGAGGAGGTGCTGGCCGTCAGATTGGGGTCTGGGATGCGGGGCCTCCCTGCTACTGCAGATAAGGAGGTGGTCTTCCTCCACACGAGAGAGAAGGGTTAATCTCCTGGGTCCGGGTATGGTTTGCCCCTCTGGGGGCAGGGGTACCCGGACCTGGGATATAGAGTATGTTTGGAGAGTGTGAATGTGTGTACAGTATCTATTTGTGTCTGTCTCCACGTTGGGTGAGTGTCGAGTATTTGTTTGTGTATATGGGGTGGGAATGCACGTTTGTGTCTGCATGCGCCTGTTCGTCTGTGTCTATATGTCAGCTTGGGTCTCAGACTTCACCTCTCTGGGAACAGCTTAGGCTCTTCGAGGTATGGAGGCCTATCTCCCCTCATCACACTCCCTGCTGGTGGCTGATGCCCTCAGACATTGGTGTGTTGGTGGTTCTTGGTGTCTGGGGCTGAGCGCTCATGTATGTACCGGCTCACTCCTGGTGGCCGATTGGCGGGGCCTGGCGCCTGTGGCCCGGCTGGGCCCCTTCCGAGGGGTGGGGTGTCCTCAGCCTCTGGGCCTGAGGCCCGGTTCTCTCTGGCACAGCTGGCTGCTGGCAGAGCCGGCGGGCACGGCACTGAAACCCCCCCGGCTTCTGCTCCGTGGCTGCTGGGTGACCTCTCGTTTGGGGCTCTCCTCAGCTCTTCTCGGGAGGGTGGCCCAGTTGCCCCTTTGGTGGTCCTCCTTGGGTCCTCGTATTCTGGGGCCTCTGGATGTCTGGGGCCTGGATCTCGTCCATACCTGCTACATGTGTCACACAGTGGAAATTTGTGTTTTTAAGTTTTATCAATCTGTGTATTGGTACATAGTGTTGATTTTATTTGCATGATTTTATTGTGATCTTTATATTGCATGTTTGTTTATTGATATTTATATTGTATGGTTTTATCCTCATATTTATATTATGTGTGTTAATGTTGTTGTACCATATTCCTTTAATCCACTGTGGACTAAACAGACAATTATAGGCACCTGTGAGGTGGGGGCGTTCCCCAAGGTGGCCTATCAACCGCCAGATTGACCTGTTAAAGGGGATAGTGAGCGTAGAGACAAGAGAAGCGACGCATGAAAGGTGAGCAGGAGAAAAAGGAATGCGTGTAAGCCCGCACATGTGTTGAAGGAACTGCTGCCTGACTGTGGGGTGCCACGAGTCATTCGGCGACCCAGTCCCAACGGCAGGAACAGCAACAGCGGGTGGCGATGGCCGCAATTCACAACATGGCAGGGATGCCCTTCTGCCTGCATCCGACGGTGAGACGAGGGAGGCCGTGTTCAGGTGTGGAGTGGTGCGGGACTGTGCGGCGACGCGCTGTCAGGAGGAGACAGGTCTGCGACAGGAGCCCCCTCCTTGTTCTTCTGGCCTACGTGGTTTCCATCCCGGAAGAGGAATTCCTCTCCTGTTTCAGATAAGGACCATTCGCCCATGTGTGGCTGGACTGTGGGATTATGGGACTGTGGGAGGGTAATTTTAGCATATGGGAACCATTTTTTTAGCTTTGTTTTAATAGTGTACGGTTATTCCTGCCGGCAGGGCTTTTAGCGGGTTGTGAACATTATTTTTATTGTATAGCGGGGATTTTAACTTGTATTTGCGATTCTGGCTGCGTTTTTATGGAAATAAATGGTGTGTGTTTGAAGCCAGCTTAGTTTCTGTGCCCTGAGCACTGACCCGCTCACTCCCCTTTTCGCTTGTATGTATACAGACGTGGTGGTGAAGATTTAGGTCCACCAGTCTTAGCGGCTACACATGCCCTGGGGGACGGAGCTATGACTCCCCACACTCCCTAGCAGATCGTTACATGGAGAAACCTTTTAAATGCAAGCGTGCTGATCCACACAGGTGTACACACGGGTGTTCACAGACACAAACTACACCTTTCTTGGCTGCTGCCTCAAAGCACATTGTGCGCTGTTGATCTTGTGTGCTGCACAATAACATTTGATCTTTAGTATCTACTGTTATCTACTGTTAGCTAGTTTATTGTGATTGTGTTGTATTTGTTATGTTGCTCTTTTTTGTTTGTTTTCTCTTCTCTTTTTTTCTTCTCCATACAGGTGATCCAAGTGTTTTGTTTGTTTCTTTTTTTTTTCTTGCCCCCTTTCTCACCATCTTTTCTCCCCTCTATTTTTCTTTCTCTCCCACTCTTTCTTTTAAGGTCAATCAAATGGACCAATATGGCAAGGACATGATGATCCACTTGGTAAAGTAAATCCGCTTGGCATCTTTCTTGGCCTTCAGACAACAATTCTGATGGCTAAAGGTCCAAATGGGACAAGCAAAAAAAAGAAAATCAAAATTATTTACTTTTACTTAAAGTTGCTTGGTTTAAACATTTCATATGTTTTGTAAGTTCTATTGGCGTTGTCTCATTTGCCTTTGTTGCACCCCTCTTTCCATGCAGACACATGTAAGCCTTAATTGGATCCCCAAAAGAGCCCCTTCAGAAATTAGCATGGTAATTAAAATTGTAAATCTTAAAATGCTGGCTTGGTGTTTCGATGCGTGTGAGGTATATGAAGCTGTGGGAAGAAAAAAAATAAAACAATAAGGGCACAAACCAGTTCAGCAACATTCTGAAGCTCATATTTTTTCTCAGAGCTGTCACTCACCAGGGCCGCTGTTGATTGAGTGGAATGTCAACTGTTCAGTGTTATTTTGTAATGGAGAAACAAATGCCTCCACTGTGTGCGTGCATATTATGCAGTCATTTCCACTGCAACACAGGCAAGGTACACGTGCAGTTGTAGTTGACAGTTGTGATTGGCAGGTTGTTTAGCGTTAACAAAAGTGAAATGAACACAATAATATTATAGTTTGGATTTTAATAAATGAAGACAGCATGTTTCCCTTCTTTTTTGTCTAATACACTTAACTAAAATAACAATATTGTTGAATATTGGAATATTGTGGTCCAGCAGCCTGGCTTCAAAGGCATCTTCTGCAAGTCTACAGAACAGTTTCAAAATTTCTACTAGATTTTCATTTCAGGTTTTTTGTTTCTTTTTTCACACTCTCTGCAGATTAGTTACTCTCTGATACAGTACAGTGGACTTTCTTGTGTAAAAAAATTAATGATTATATAACATGTAAGTTTTGATTTTCAAAACATCTGTTCTTATAAAGAGACTCAGCAGTAATATTCATGCAGATGCACTGAATCACTGCACAAAGCTCACATTTCTAAAGCTAAAGTGAACAGAGCTGTATATGAACCCCTCAATTGCACCGAGGAGGCACCGATTACATACACAGATATATTTGACACAAACTACCCAGTGTGACTGTTGGTATTTGGAGCATACCATGAATGAACCACTTTAGGCAGAAGCATCTTTGATTAAAAAGAAAATGTGGATGGATTTAATGTACCGATTCAACATAGGATGTATTTTCTTGATGTGTATTAGAGATGTTCTTATATTTCCCGTCTTTCCCTTTGTGTTCAGGTTGTCATGAAGCCGTGTTTATTTGTGTCTCTGCTGATCCTTTTTGATTTTAAAGGCGATGACAGTCAGTGTGTTGCTCTGCGGGTGGGGCCAACTCAAGGATGTCAATCTGTATGAGATTCTTCCATTGAAGCATGCCACGTGGACTTGTATGCAGAAAAAAATTATGAATACAAATATATTTCTGTCTCCTCTGAACTCTGCTTTTTTTCTTTCTTTTTTTTCCTTTTTTTGCCTGTCCCATTTGGTTCTTTAGCCATCAGAATTGTTGTCTGAAGACCAACAAGGATACCCAATGGATTTACTTTGCAAAATGGATCATCACGGCCACCCTCCTGGGGAGAGCTGAGGAGAGCCCCAGATGAGGGGTCACCAAGTAGCCACGGAGCAGAAGCCAGATGGGGCTGCAGTGACGTGCCCGCCGGCTCTGCCGGCAGCCAGCTGTGCCAGAATGAACCGAGCCGCAGGTCCTGAGGCCAGAGGGCCCCCTTTGCCCCGGAAGAGGCCTGACCGAGCAACAGGCACCAGGCCCCGCCAAGTAGTCACCAGGAGTGAGCTGGTACATACCTGAGCGCCCAGCCCCAGACACCAAGAACCACCAACGCACCAACCCCTGAGGGCATCAGTTACCGGCAGGGAGGGCCTTTGGAGGGCCTGGGAGTTCCCAGAGAGGTGGAGTGTAAGACCCGACCTGACAAATAAACACAGACAAACAGGCATACACAGACACAAACATGCATTCCCACCCTCATGCACACATATACAAATACTCAGCATCCACCCAACGTAGGGATAGACATAAATGGACATGTACACACAATCACACTCCCCAAACAAACTCTATATCCCGGGTCCAGGTACCCTCGCCCCTGGAGGGGGAAACGGCACCTAGACCCAGGAGATGTTACCCTTTCCCTCGGGGTAGAGGCAAGCAGACCACCCCAGGCTCCGCAGCAGCAGGGATGCCCCGCATCCCAGATCCCAGTCGGACGGCCAACACCTCCTCCCAGCCCCCCTTCCCCGATAGCAAGCAGAGAACAGGGGTGTGTGAAGACCCAAAACCTCCCTCCTCTCACTCATGTGTAGTGTTACTGTGTGTTGTTCTAAGGTGCATTTAAAACACAGGAGAGCATGGTGCTGCTGCCAGAGAGCAGCAGGTGTTAGCACGGCCCCTCCTGAGAACCCTCAATGTCTACATGGATTTAAAATTGAGAGGTGGGCACCAGCGCCAGAGGTGGGGTTGAATACACAGACCGTCAACTGGATGCCGTTAACGTGCCCACCCTCAAGGCCCTATATGTATGTGTTATGAGAGTGTAAGTAATGTGGATGTCTAAGTTGTGGAATAAAATTGAGGCACAGGTGGCCAGAAGAGGAAAGGGGGTGGGGGTGGGGGGGATGCCTCCCCTGCACCCTGGTGACACACCCGCACTCCAAGGCCCTACTTGTGTGGGTGGGTGTGTTGGAGCGGGAAGAGGGAGGCAGCCGGGGATGGGGAGGAAAAGAAGGGAGGAGCAAGATGCCCCTCCCTGGGGCCATCCAGAACGGGGCCTACAGCAGCAGGACCGCCCAGCCATACAGGACCCGGGGCAGCCCACCCGACCCCACCGCAGAGGAAACTGTACCCACCCTAACATTCAATCATCTCCCAGACTGCACAAGACAGTAGACACCCAGGTTAAGTTTATTCTTCCCCTCTCCTATGACTCTCCCCCACCTGCAGAGTGGACTCCTGCAAGGATGGAACAAACTCCCTGTCAGTCGAAGAGCCCCCTAGTTAGGCCGTTGCGCCAGAGGCCCCTGCGCCAGAGGCCCCCTGCGCCAGGGCTGAGCCCCCGTGCACCCACCCGCCCACAACCTCGGCAACACACCAACGAGGACCGAAGTCCCCAAGGCCCAGCAAGAGCCCTAGCACGGAGGCGAAGCACCCCTGAACCCCAAGCCCCCACGCCTGCCCCGGGTCCACTCAGGGGCTACCAGGCCACTAACCTACGTCCGCCAGCACAGACCTTCCCCCAGCCCTGCTGCACGCAGCCACAAGGAGAACACCCTCTAAGAGCAACCAGAGCCACTAACCAGGTTATGACCACAACCCCCAGGTTAAGCCCTCCAGGGATAACGTGCCTAGGGAACTCTGCTTTTCACTGACTGCCTTCCTGACTCATTGATGTGTTTGTTCCCCGTTCCCATTCTACCTTTATGTGGGTTTTTTTTGTCTGCTTGTTTTTGTCAAATGTCAATAGATACAGACATAAAAGCCACAAACCTTTTGTATCTGGATTCATAATACACAAAATCATTTTTGTCTGTCTTACCCAGTGTTGCACGTATGGAGGACCATTAATGCCAAACATCAAAAATAGGAATTTAATACGTTTGTTCATAAATACACCATTATCAATAAATCCAGTATCATTTAAAGATACACACAGATATTGTTAACTCATAAAACTTGCATGAAGGCTAAAAACAGACAACCTGATGGTGTCATGACACAACCCTGTGAAAAGCTATATACACCCCATGACTCAGCAGGTTTTAGACGAACCTTTAGCAAAGATAAATAAAGTTATCGCTTGTCAATTCATTGAGGTTTGTGGTCATTCATTTGTGCGCAGTTCTCTGAACGTCCCACGACAGCATTTCAGTCAGCTTAGGGTCGGGACTTTGACTGGACCACTGCAAAACCCTGGTTCTTTTCTTTTTCAGCCATTCTGTTTTAGACTTGCTGCTGTGTTTGGGATCATTCTCCTGTTGCATGATCCAGTTTCAGCCACGCTTTACCTGTCAGACAGACAACCATAAAATCCTCTGCAGAAGTATTCTAGCACCAAGTGTGAGGCTGACTCAATGGCTGCAAGGTGTGCAGGTCCCGTGGATGTGAAACAAGATCACATTATTGCCCAACATCTTTGATGGCTGGTTTGGGGTGTTTGTGCTGACATGCTGTATTTCATTTTACCCAAAAGTGGAGTTGTTAGATTAGACTATCCAAAGGACATTGTTCCAGAATTCCAGACTGTAAATCATTCATATTTTATTTGTTGTGGCTACAAATGAGACTTTATTATTATTATTATGAAAGAAACATTTTTACATAAATACAGAGAACAGGTCTGTTTAACTTGTTACGTGGTTGCTCGGCAACATGATAACGTTATAATATCTTATAAAGACAACCTCACCTCATGTTTATATATTTTTTAAGCATTTTAAAAGAATTCCTGGCAATATTAACTTTTGGCACTTTTAATCCTCCACAGTAAATGAGTAAAGGTGATTATTGTCACTGTATTTAATGGCAGTCTTCTGGTATGGCGTGTGAAGTATTTAGGGTGTGCTGATGTGCGTGCATGTTTAAAATCCATTGGCTCAAATCCACTTTCCAATCCATTGCTCTCTGCATTAATCAGGTGTTGAGTCTCTGGTGGCCCTAATCCCTTCTTTAAATAACACACACGTGACTCACAGTTGTGCGCACACACACAACATGTCTGAAAAATAATCAAAACACCAGGAGGAATGAAATTTCATTCAGAAAGGCAGACACACCATTATGCAACATTATATAAACATTATGTAAAGAAATCACAGAGGCACATGTGACAGCCTGAAAATTACATACATAAATTCACAGAAAAATGCTCACACCTTGGCAAAATCTAAAATGTAGATCCACCTCCCCTAGATCCCATTATGCTATTTTTTTAAATACATCCATGCACTGTCAGGTCTGCCAGGCGCACATTCTGTCACGGCGGGGTGCGCTGATGTGTGTGGAAACAGGACCCAAAAGCAGATGATGACGAGGAATTGTAATGATTAACAGAAAGGTGAACCTTTAATGCGATGACGGCAGGGAAATGAACCAAGAGACCAAAAACAAACAGGCAAAACACTAAGAAACAAAATACTAAATGGTACTGAGACCAAAACCTAAACTATGACTGTGGTGGAAAAATAATAAACAAAGACCATGACTAAGACTAATAATACATAACAGATGAAAACTAAAACTGTGACCCTGGTGAGATAAACAGACGAACCGACAATGGCATGAAGAAAACAAAAGGCTTAAATACAGACATGAGGTGATCAGGGGAAGTGGGGACACATGGGGGAACAGCTGACAGACATAAACCTAATGACAGGACCAGGAGAGAAAGCTAAATACAATGAACAAAGAACACATGACATTGTCAAAATAAAACAGGAAATACTAACAACTAAACATGACAACACAACTCAACAGACCCAACACGTGATGAATAAATACCAAACCCCAAAACATAGAAAACCCAGGAACAATAACCAATAACTGCCTAAACTAAAGGCAAAATAGGAAATAACACAAACTAATAACATATCAAAAAATACAAAGAAAACTCAGAGTGCTGGGTCGGAGACCCAGCCTGTGACAGAGCCCCCCCCTTAAGGGCGGATTCCAGACGCCCGAAAACAACCAGAAAACAAACACAAAAACCACAACAACCCACCCAGGGTGGGCGGAGGGGGACCAGGAAGGACGGCCGGAAACAAAACCAAAAACAAAGCACCAGAAGCACACAGGCCAAAAACAACAAGGGCACAAGAATCCGAGACCCATCTTCAGGAGGGCGACCACGAACCCGGCAGAACAGGAGCGCATGGCGAAGCGGTTCAGGAGGCCGCCCCGGAGGTCGACAGCAAAACCAAAGAAAATCCAAAAGTTCAGGAGGCCGACCAGGAGGCCAACGGTCCAGCAGTCCAAAACCCATGAGCTCAGGGGGCCAACCCGGAGGTCGAGAGCACAGCAGGTCGGAGGTCAAAGGTCCAGGGGGCCGACCCCGACGGCAATGATGTCCAGCTGACGGCCCGGAAAGCGGCCGGCGATCCCGAGGGACAAAACGAGGCTTGGGCGACGGCAACACAACCGCAGAACCAGGCGAGGCCGACACAGAAACAGAGGCCGAAGCCGGACCAGGCGGAGGCGAAACAGGAACAAAAGCCGAGGCCGGAACTGACGACAGCGAAACAGGAGTCGAGGCCGAAACCGGACCAGGCGAAACAAAAGCAGAAGCCGGACCAGGCGTAGCAGAGGCCGCAGCCGGACCAGGCGTAGCAGAAGACACCGAAGCCGGACCAGACGAGGCTGAAGACACGGAAGCCGGACCAGACGAGGCTGAAGACACGGAGGCCGGACCAGACGAGGCTGAAGACACGGAGGCCGGACCAGACGAGGCTGAAGACGCACAGGCCCGAGCCGCAGCAGACGAAGCACAGGCCGGAGCCGCAGCAGACGAAGCACAGGCTGAAGCTGGACCAGGCGAAGCACAGGCTGAAGCTGGACCAGGCGAAGCACAGGCCGGAACTGGACCAGGCGAAGCACAGGCCGAAGCTGGACCAGGCGAAGCACAGGCCGAAGCTGGACCAGGCGAAGCACAGGCCGAAGCTGGACCAGGCGAAGCAGAAGCACAGGCTGAAGCTGGACCAGGCGAAGCAGAAGCACAGGCTGAAGCTGGAACAGGCGTAGCAGAAGCAGAAGGTGGCTGGACGAGCTCCTCGGGCCCGCCAGCAGACGTGGCATGAGGCTGGAAGGGCTCCTCGGGCCCCCCAGCAGACGTGGCATGAGGCCGGAAAGGCTCCTCGGGCCCCCCAGCAGACGTGGCATGAGGCCGGAAAGGCTCCTCGGGCCCCCCAGCAGACGTGGCATGAGGCCGCAAGGGCTCCTCGGGCCCCCCAGCAGACGTGGCATGAGGCCGGAAGGGCTCCTCGGGCCTCCCATCAGACGTGGCATGAGGCCGGAAGGGCTCCTCGGGCCTCCCAGCAGACGTGGCATGAGGCCGGAAGGGCTCCTCGGGCCCTCCAGCAAACGTGGCATGAGGCTGGTGCGGTTCTCCTGAACCCCCAGCTGACGAGGCGTGAGGCTGGACGGGCTCCTCGGGCCCTCCAGCTGACGAGGCATGAGGCTGGATGGGCTCCTCGGGCCCTCCAGCTGACGAGGCATGAGGCTGGATGGGCTTCCCGGGCCCTCCAGCTGACGAGGCATGAGGCTGGTGTGGTTCTCCTGAACCCCCAGCTGACGTGGCATGAGGCTGGATGGGCACCTCGGGCCCTCCAGCAGACGAAACTTGAAGCCGGCTGGGTTCACCCGAACCCCCAGCAGACGAAGCATGAAGCTGGCTGGGTTCTCCTGAACCTCCAGCAGACGAAGCATGAAGCTGGCTGGATTCTTTTGAACCTCCAGCAGACGAAGCATGAAGCTGGCTGGATTCTCCTGAACCTCCAGCAAACGAAGCATGAAGCTGGCTGGAGTCTTCTGAACCTCCAGCAGACGAAGCATGAAGCTGGCTGGGTTCTCCTGAACCTCCAGCAGACAAAATGTGAGGCCGGACGGGCTCCTCGGGCCCTCCAGCTAACACTGAAAAAGGCTGCACAAACTGCACCTCCGTCCCCGGCTCCAAAACGGCCTGGTTTGCAGTCCCACAACAGCTTAGCTGAGCCTGATGGCTAGCATTTCCTGTGCAAACAGTCTCTTTGCAGCCGAGCTCATGAACCGGAGAAGCAGTGTCAGTTTCAAAAACCTCCGGAGAAAAAACATGAGGAGCCAAGATATAGTCACTCACTTGTGTTTGTGATACAGAGCGTCGGTGGCGCGCACGCCGCTTTTTCTTAGGAGTGGAAGATGGCGGAGCAATGGGTGGAAGTCCCTGATAACTCCGAGGTCCCCCGAGAACCAGTCGAGTTCCCCGGAAAGAATGCTCGTGCTCCGGAATGAGCCACGGCTTCCACCGGAGCTGCTCCTCCAAGAGAGCGCAGAATATAGACTGGCGCTCGTCGTCGTCCAAGTCTATGGTGTGCGGCGCTTCCTCGCGCTGAACTGTGACAGGAGTATGGCGAAACTGTGATGAGGGCGTGGAAACTGGCGAGCTGAGAGGTGGTGACGCTGCGGCGAATCTCAGCGAACCGACACGAACACACTCAGGTTCCGGAGGCAGCAATGGTGATGACTGATTGTGGGGTTGTTGTGACTGGTGGGTACTGGAAGCCATTTCCTGACTCGACAGTCCCTGAGCCTGCAGCATCTCCTTTATCCTCGTAAAGGCAGCAACTATGGCAGGTGAGTCCGGGAGCTGGAGAAGGCGGGGATCCCTCTCCATAATAGCTTCAGCAACGTTAATCATTACCAACTTGCTCTTCAAATCGGGCGCTGAAAAGATGCGGTCGAGGATCGCTTGGATCCGAGCAGTCTCCTCCAGACACTCGGTGAGAGCAGAATCCGCTGGGTCCATGACTGGTCGGTTCGTACTGTCACGGCGGGGTGCGCCGATGTGTGTGGAAACAGGACCCAAAAGCAGAGGAATTGTAATGATTAACAGAAAGGTGAACCTTTAATGCGATGACAGCAGGGAAATGAACCAAGAGACCAAAAACAAACAGGCAAAACACTAAGAAACAAAATACTAAATGGTACTGAGACCAAAACCTAAACTATGACTGTGGTGGAAAAATAATAAACAAAGAACATGACTAAGACTAATAATACATAACAGATGAAAACTAAAACTGTGACCCTGGTGAGATAAACAGACGAACCGACAATGGCATGAAGAAAACAAAAGGCTTAAATACAGACATGAGGTGATCAGGGGAAGTGGGGACACATGGGGGAACAGCTGACAGACATAAACCTAATGACAGGACCAGGAGAGAAAGCTAAATACAATGAACAAAGAACACATGACATTGTCAAAATAAAACAGGAAATACTAACAACTAAACATGACAACACAACTCAACAGACCCAACACGTGATGAATAAATACCAAACCCCAAAACATAGAAAACCCAGGAACAATAACCAATAACTGCCTAAACTAAAGGCAAAATAGGAAATAACACAAACTAATAACATATCAAAAAATACAAAGAAAACTCAGAGTGCTGGGTCGGAGACCCAGCCTGTGAAACATTCCCCTGAACGTTTTTTGCTTCTGTTATCGCTTCTACGTTTGATGAGTATACAATAATGTGCATAGCTGTCAATTGTACGCTAGTTGTACACGAGGCTCTGTGAAAATGTCTGGATACCCTCCAGAGCGCAGTCCTGTTAGAGTGTGTGTGTGTGTGTCCTTGTTTAAACATCATCATCAAGGGGACCAAATGCTGGTACTTTTGAATTTTAAGGCAAAGGCTCAAAAAGTGGTTTGGGGTCATGGTTGGGGTAAGGGGGCTAGGGACATCATTATGTCAAGGTGACAAGGTGATCAGCAACACAGGGGCACCACAGGGGACTGTCCTCTCCCCCTTCCTCTTCACTCTCTACACCACAGACCACCTGCCATCTTCAGAAGTTTTCTGATGACTCTGCGGTGGTTGGATGCATCAGCAGGGATGATGAGACAGGGTACCGGGCTGTGGTCGACTCCTTTGTCACGTGGTGTGAGCAGAATCATCTGCAGCTCAACGTAGCAAAGACCAAGGAACTGATCGTGGACTTCAGGAAGATCAGGAAACATTTGACCCCTGTTTCAATCCAGGGGGTCAGTGTTGACATTGTGGAGGACTATAAATACCTTGGAGTACACATCGACAATAAACTGGACTGGGCTAAAAACACCACAGCACTTTACAGGAAGGGCCAGAGTCGTCTCTATTTTTTGAGGTGACTGAGGTCCTTCAACATCTGCCAGAAAATGCTCAGGATTTTCTATGAGTCTGTTGTGGTCAGTGCGATCCTCTATGCTGTTGCATGCTGGGGGAGCAGGCTGAGGGTCGCAGATGCCAACAGACTCAATAAACTAATCCGTAAGGCCAGCAATGTTGTGGGGATGGAGCTGGACTCCCTCAAGGTGGTGTCGGAGAGGCGGATGCTGTCCAAGATAAAGACAATGTTGGATAACACCTCCCACCCACTCCATGACATGCTGGTCAGTCACAGGAGCACGTTCAGTGAGAGACTGAGATTACCGAAAAGCACCACTGAACGACACAGGAAATCTTTCCTGCCTGTGGCCATCTCCCTGTACAACGCATCCACTTAACACACTGGTTACTGCTACAACTACACATGTTTCTTTTCCAGCTATTTATTTATCAGTGACTTATGTATGTATGTATGTATGTATATATTGTACTATTCTTAGTTAGCGTATTGTCTGTCTTGTTAATGTTGGTTTATGTTGGTTTATAATGGAGCACTGTAACAAAAAATAATTTCCCCCAGGGATCAATAAAGTATTCTGATTCTGATTCTGATGTCAGTCTGATGCCCTCACTAAGATGTGAAAACGAGTATGTGTGTGTGTCTGTATGACACAGAAAGAGATAGTTGTCTTTGTGTCAAAACCAGCAGTGGTTTTTGACCCTTTGATCTCCTTATCTCTTAATAACCCACAGCTGTTGCGAGCCCCTGTGCAAGCTCACGAGTGTGTGTGCAGTCATGTTCCTGGGTGTCAGAGACTCGTGGGTGTCCATAAACCATGTGAACTACAGCTACAGCTGTACGTATGACACACAATTGTGAGAACAGAATACATCCTGCAGTTGAGCTTTTTAGGTATTTAGGTTTCCTTTGCATCTTTTTGCCTGCAGACAGTTCTGCTTAAAAACGCCCAGCTCTCTCTAACAACCCACTAGGCCAAGGGGAAAGATGTGGTTATAAGAAATTTATTGGTTACACATTTGAAGGGATTCACTGCTGCGTTCCTCTTTGTTTATTTGTGTGATTTCACAATATCACATATGGCTGCCACTCTGATAGTTTTGTCACACCTTAGATCAGGATAATTACGACAGGTCTTTTTCACAGAAAGACATTTTCACATGTCAGAGCTAGAAAAGCATTTCGGAAAATAATTAAATCATTGCTCCCTAAATTCTTTGGCATGGCCATGACTCGCTGGGACACTTGACCATGTCAAAAAGTTTAAATCGTCTCAAAGTGATTGCTCGAAGAGTTCAGTGTGTGCAAAGGGCCACGGTCATCAATCAAAAACAGCACCTTTGGAATGTGGTGGAACGAGAGATTAACATCATAGATATGCATAGCTACAGGCTGTAAAAACAAAACAAAACTTCTCTCTGTCACGTAAGACCTACCATAGAACCAAGGCCGCCAGAGGTTACTTTATATTTTTACATGGTGTGGTGCCATTTTTGGGACCATTTCAAGTTGCTATACATCAATACAATTGTTATAGCCCAGATTTTAATAATATGTATGCATTAAGTCCATAGTAACTTTTTTTTTTGTTTTGTTTGTTGGTTTTGTTTGTTTTCTTATTTCGGATTATGTGATTGTTTCAATTGCTTCTATAGTTGTAAATATTCTCTCTTTATGACTCGGATGTAAATTAAAATACTCAATCAATCAATCAATCAATCAATCAATCAAAGCTTTATTCGTCACATGCAGGTTGCCCTGCAGTGAAATGGGACCCCCCCCCCCCCGACCTTACACATATAGCACAAACATTACATGGGGATACAGGTCGGAGATTGGTAGAATCAGAGAAAAACATTGAAATGTACATTACAGTGGGGAAGTACAAGAGGAAAAAAGAGACCCCTACTCATGCTGTGCTTCCATGGTAGGACAGCATGAGAACAGGAAACAAAAAAAACTCCTTTGCACAAAAAAGCACATAAATGTCCACAGCACAACATTGTGAAGACATGACAAGCCACAGGGGTGGGTGGGGGGTGAGGAGTAATCCGAAGAAACACAGCAGCCACCCTGCACAGCGCTATCATTCCAGCGCGGCACACAGACCCGCCGTGTTCCCTCGCCGGAACAAGCATCGAAGGCGTTGGAAAGGGAGGGGGGATGAGTGAGTGCCTATCAGTGTAAGTGTATGTGTGTGCGTGTCCATAGTTCAGCGGAGACAGTGTCCTTCGCTCTATCAGGCTAAGTAAACAGTCTGCCAGCCAACCCAGGTGGCCTTCATTGGACGGGAAGAATAGTCATCACACAGTCGTTATCAGGGAGTTGCTTTGGTGGGCTCCAGCCTTGGGCCTAGCAGCTGGAGCTGTGGTGTCCAAATGTTGAATATTGTTGATTTCTCCTTTGTGAGCAGCTCGAATTTAGCCCTCTGACACTGGTCCCTCGATCTCCCGTTGGAGAGCCGCGAGCCTCCCCATGATGGTATCAAACTTCTGTTCCATGGTGTTGTCAGTCTTTTGATTCTGAGACCTCACAACTGCAGTGATCCGTTCCGCGATGTTTTCCAACTGTCGCTCAAGGGTGTCATTTTGAGCAGGCCTTTCTGTGATGTTTCCCCTCATACGCTCAATGGTGTTGTTTTGAGCCTTCACAGCAGCTGTAAGCGTCTCCAAGGTGTTGACCATATTACGTACGTACTATTTTGGTATCTAAGGCAGATAACCTAAGCAAGAAGTATGCTTACATGATGTACATACTGTGAATGCCTGCTTTTGAAACCTTAATAAAAAAAATATAAATCAAAAAAAAAAAAGAGTCCATAGTAACTACATTAATTGCAAAAAAGTGCTACAAAGACTACCAAAAAATTGAAAATCTTTTTTTTTTTTTTTTTTTTTTTTTTACATATATTTCTACTTGGAGAAATTTAAGAGGTTTATCCCTCAAAACGTTAAATACAAAAAAGTTGCAAAAAATAGTTTCCCACCACAGGAAATTTATTTTGAGCGTCTTCATAGTTTTATTTTTGAGATACACCAATTTTTATATACAGCAGGAAAAAACGAAAAACAAACCTATGATGCAAATTTGCAAAGAAAGCAGCATGTGCATCAAAATAAACAATTTTAAGCAGTGCAATTTGAGTTCTAAGCCTCCCAGAAACTATTCAGAAAAGCATGAAGTCAAACATGACTTATAAAAACACCAGTATAGGCTTTTAAGGCCTACAAGTAAAAAACTACATTTTCCGCGAAAATGACATCACTTCCGGTTTTGGGCAGGTAATGGCGGAAATGCGATAGTTCGCCTGATGTCGGTTTCAATGTGGGAAGTGTTACAAACAGCTGATCGGATCGGCAAAACCTGTTTCTGGAATATTATGTTTTTGTTCCTGCAAGCGCTTTTTATGCAATATTTGCAAAGCGATATGTGGAAGGAAACCGTGACCTAGGACAAGCTGATGGCATAAGATGTAAGTACAACTCCTCCAGTTTCATATGCAAAAAAATTATTGCGCTAGCTTACACGGTTCCGGTTCTACAGGGATTTAAAAATAGTTACACAAAACGGAGCATGCCCGCTCTGACCGGCTTTAAAGGGTTAAAAGCTCAGTCATTACAAAATCAAGTCTACATATCAATGTGAGTATTCTTTTTTAAAATATTGTTTTAATTCACCATATAAAAACTATGGTAAATGGCCTGTATTTGTATGGCGCTTTACTAGCCCCTAAGGACCCCAAAGCACTTTACACATCCAGTCATCCACCCATTCACACACACATTCACACACTAATAAAATATGTCTATAAAAACGCAGTTTGGAATCACTTTTCTTGGGAAGTAAATCTATTTTAACACATCCTCCAGTTGCAGAGCTACAAAATAATCTCCAGCAGGAAACTGGTGTAAATGTGTCTGACTGAGGGTGGACAGAGGGCCCATTGTCATATACTGAGCCCTGTGCTCACTATCCGGCATCGTGGCGCCTGATTGGCACATGCTATAGATTACCAAAATTGGCAGGTTCACCTCTGGCACTCTGTGCTTTTCACAGGTGAGAGCAGGTTCACCCTGAGCACAAGTGACAAACGTTAAAGAACGTTAAAAAGTTAAAACGTTAAACCCTGTCCAGGATGTGTACATCCTCATCCTTGAAAGAGTGTCCACTGGCCTGTAGGTGTAAATAGACTGCAGAGTCCTGGCCTGACGAGGTGGCTCTTCTGTGTTGTGCCATCTGCTTTGCCAGAGGTTGTTTGGTTTCCCCGATGTATAAATCCTGGCACTTAACAGGGTACACTATGTTACTCTGTCAGGGGACCCAATCCTCGGGGTGGACCAGTTTTTGGCGCAGCGTGTTTTGGGGTTTAAAAGCCACAGAGACCGGGTGTTTAGAAAAAATGTGTCTCAACTGCTCCGATACTCCTGACACATATGGGATCACTACAGGTTTTCGCTTGGGCAGCGGTTGTCCTTCTTTCCTGGATTGGCTGGAGCTTTCTTTAGGTGCCATTCCAGCTTTGACAAAAGTCCAGCTGGGATAACCACATTTACTCAGGGACTAAGGGTACAATTACTTATTGTCAGTACTCATTGACTGGCCCCTCGCAAAGTCCAGTAAAACATCTCTGGTAGATTATGTTTTGGTTCCTCACACACTACCAGATCCAGTGATACCTTGTTCCAGATTTTGGAGAAACACCTACAAGACACCGTTTGTCACCTCATTAGGAATATGCCCTGACATTGTCAGGCATGAATACATGCAAGTGAAGGCCATACGAACTACTAAGAACCAAGTGAAGGAATGGATTCCGCCTTGTGTGTACTGATAATTTTCAACAAACAATGCCATATCTGTTTGTTCCTAACACATTACCCAGTCCATATCAGTATAGATATCCAGCCTGATTTTTTAACCACTGGGATCAGATATGATTTCAGAGTGTTTAAGTACATTCCGGTGAATAAGGCAAAATAAGAGAAGATGTTGTGATTTCAAAATGAGTTTAACAGAAAGTATAAATTCGGATCAGTTATAGATAGAGCTGGGCGATAGAACGATAACGATATGTATTGCGAAATAACTTTTTCTCGATAGAAAAGTTAAACTGTTGCGATAGGCCTCATCTCTCTTGTCCTCTTAAAAAAAAAAAGGACAGCCAATCCAAATTAACTAGCGCAGAGCTGAACCAATCACAGCCGCAGCGTCACGTCATGTGACTTGTTACGTACAGCACAAGTGCCAAGCCGCACATGTGTATTTGTTTGGGAAGCAGCCAGTTGCCGTGCCGCCCGGATAATGGAGGAAATAAGTGTGCCGACTAGAGAAAAATCAACCGAGAGCGTGACCGAAGGTTACCGAAGAGAAAACAGATGATGGTTCCAATGCCGGAGAGATTGTCGAACGGAAGAGCCATAGAAGTTCCTGAGTGTGAAGGTATTTCAGCTATTTCAAGTCTGACAAAAAACAAAGTAGCGTGCACTGTAAATTGTGCCAAAAGCAAGTCTCGAAATGCAATAAAGCGGTGCATGCTCAATCTCTGACTGAAAGCGCTAATTCGTCATTCGGCTTTTGTCAGACTAAAGTAACTGTTAAAACTGTTTGAAAATCTAAGCTATACAACTAGGAGAGATTGAGAATTTCCTTTTAGTTCTCACTTTATTTGATATTGACAAAAGTTAGTCAATTTTTTCTGTTCTTCTGTAAAACAAACTAAGATTTATTTTTAGAATTAATATTTTGTTTCTAAGTGGAATTGACAATTTAGTCTGTTTTGTTTGATCTATTTTGAAACTTAAACGCTTTAGCGGCTGCCTTTTGTGTAGTTTGCAATATTTGCCTTTATTTATCTGAAAAAGTCTTATGTTCCTTAAGTACATCTACCCTGTTGAACTTATTATGGGAAATAAATATTTAAATCAAAACAAGCTGCTGATTATTTCACATTTTACCTGTGAGCAACGGCACATTTAAATCTTACAAATATAGTTATTTGGCTAATATCGTGACATATATCGTTATCGCCTAAAATGAAAAAAACATCGTGATATGAAAAAAATCTTATATCGCCCAGCTCTAGTTATAGATAAAAAACAGTAATGGAAACAAATTTTCATTAAGTTGTGAGATCTGAATCAGATCAAAAATAGGTTTAGATTCTGGGGTAGTTCTCCCTCAGAGACAAAGCTTCACTGTAAATCAGTACAAAGCAGTTCTGAGTTGTCATCTCTTTTTTCTGAAATGAAATATTTCAATCCTGATGAAAGCACTCATCCATGGTTTGACAAGTGTAAAGACTGTCACAATGACATGCTTTCACAGTCACAAGATTTCAAAGGAACTCTGCACCTGTGGGAGGTTTCGGTGGCATTCATATCGTTATTAGCAGTGCAGACATTCAGAGAATCAATGACAAGTTGCAGAGAAAATATATAATATAATACGTCACTAAGATGTTTCCAGGAAAGGGATCACACCTTTATAACCCTTTATAAGTCTGGGGTACTAAAAATGACAATAAAAAACACACATGAATAAATTAGACAAATTCAAATGTTTCACAAATACAAGATCTCTCATACCATACGTTCTTCTCAGAGTTGTTTTTGAAAGCACTGTAAATAAAATAAAAATGCACAGGTTCGTCAGGGAAGAGAAGAGGTCTCTGGGATTTTTGTGTTACAATATATCTACTCATAGCCACAATACTGGTAGGAGGAATGCGTGCTCCGCTACATATGACAACAGCACAGATTTAACTAATTTCACAAATGCATGCTCCCTGAGTGTGCAAATGGCTGTTTGGTCTTTTTGAATGCACCCACACATACACACTAAAAGACCAGAATCCCTGGAAAAGTGAACAAGCATGAAATAGTAAGCTGACAGCTAGCAAATCATACACATGATAAGTGAGTGGAAGTCACATTGAATAAGTGCAGAGAAAAGTGAATGGCTTTGTTAGTGTGCGCACACAGTGGGATATCGGCTGTTATATTCTATTTCTGGCACCAAACATGTCACCCATCTGTTATACAGCGATGCCAGGTGGGTGAAAATGAGTGGCATAAGCCCCACAAGAATGAGTGTGTATGCAAATATTTCTCTGAGCCTTTGTGTGTGTGTTTGTATATCTTCCTCTGTGAGTAATAAATACCCTCAGTGGGGAATCTGAGGCAGTAATGAAAGCACATTCATCAGACTGCTTTATTTAATTAAAAGGATTTCACCATCACAATCATGTCTTCATTAGGGGTTACTCTGGGGAAAAAAGCAAAACAGAAACACCCAATCCAGATCTAGAGTTGTTTATGAAAACCTTCCATTTGCCAAAAAATGCTTTGCCTTTTAGCGTTTTAAAAAGGCTTTTTCAGCTCTGAAAGCTTTCAGCTGCCAAATGGTATTCCAATATGAGCTCAGTTACAATAATCTGCCTAAAGGGTTAAAAATAATCAACCAAATGAAAAACTGCCTCAGAGCTACAGTGTACATGATAAGAGTATTTCTACAGATATTTGTAGTCTGCCAAAAAACAGATCTCATTTTGTTTACACACTGAAAAAAAAAACATCTGTGAAGAACAATGTCCTGTTCATTTTTGATGCCTCTATTTTTATGAGGGTTTTTAGTGTTACTGTAAATGAAAAATGGTTAAAAAACAAACAAACAAATACAGAAAATTCTGTGGTACCTGGCTCTGGGCTTTGTTCTGTCATTTATTGTTTCTTTTTTATTCTTAGTTTGTTGTAGTTTCACAGTGTGGACTTTTGAACCTCTTTAGAGATATCCGGTCTTTAAGTCTGACGTTCATGTCTGGGCCCAAACTCCGCTGTAGGTCCCTAAGTCAAACGATCACTGCGGCATCACTGAGAGTAGAAAAACTGCCTATTCTTTAGTCTGTAATAAAATGTTCAGTGTGGCTGCTCTACCAGGTGTAACAATTAAGTTTAACATCCAGGCGTCCATGAAAACGGAATTTATGACATTTAACGGAGTTAGAAGTTAGCAGGGAGTTAACTTTCATCTAAATATAAAATACCATATTCTCACTGAGGGATTTATGAAACAAACTAAAACGTAGAGCTCTGCAATCTCTTCCAACTAGGGATGGGTATCATTTAGGTTTTATCCGATACCGGTGCCAAACCGGTGCTTAAACGGTGCTCAAACACAAACTTTGTCCAAAAACCTCTCATGTTTAGCTGTTTTTTTGTAAAAACATAACAATGTTAGCCTTTTCTGCATCTATAGGGCACATATGGTATCACTCTTGGCTGGAAGCAGTGCTTAATCAATGAAAAAAAAACTTTGTCAAAAAACCTCTCTTGTTTAGCTGTTTTCCACTTTTTCTTTGGTCATTTTAGCCTTTTTGGCCAGGATGAAGGGAGTATCTGCCTCAAACAAGAAGACAGTCGTATGTAACTACGACAGTGTTTGCTAGTTCACCTTACGTGCATTAGTTTAATGCAGGGGCCAGGACTCTACTCTTCGGCTTCTTGGGGAATGTTGCTAACTCCGGGTCCAATAACAGGTACCACACCCGCACTCGGAGGGAGGTCTTGCAGCAAGCTATCAAATACGGTGCATTTCTCGGATTTTAAAAAATCGCTGTTTGACATATCTGGGGGAAAAAAAGCAATGAAATAAAGCACCGAAATGTGCGCTGCTTTTCAGTCTGGTTACTATCGTTTATTTCAGAACCGGTGCCAGGTACCCATCCCTACTTCCAATATAAATGAAGACAGGAAAGTAAACAGCAGTGAGTCTGTGAAGGTTCTCAGTCATCCAGGTCATCGTAGTCAAAGGAGCTTGCAAAGAAAAGTGTCTGGACTTCTTTAATAAGTTACTTGAAGACGTTTCACCTCTCATCCGAGAAGCTTCTTCAGTTCTAAGCCAGAAGCCATCTATGTCCACTGTGAGCGACCATCTTTGAACAGAGGCGGGGGTTTACGACACCAACTCTCTGCCATCTATAATCCAGTTTTGAGATCCCTTCCCAGACGCCTTAACACCCACTCACATCCTGGGCCATCTGACCTCAGGAATTCGCATGATAAGGTGGGGCCAGGTTTCACAATGAACACACCCGAAACTCTGGCTGATTGGGACCCACGCCCAGTTTCACACCTTGGCTCAGGCGATTAGAGGATCATCAGGGGGTCCTTTTGTCCCTCTGTGGGGGGTTACTCCTACTAGGTTTATATCTGGGACTCTCCACCATTTGACCTTAGAACTGAAGAAGCTTCTCGGATGAGAGGTGAAACGTCTTCAAGTAACTTAAAGAAGTCTAAACAGCAGTGACTTTGTAAGGTTACTGAAGTTGGGCTAGCTGGTATATAATGATGTGCTACGTGATCGCTAGCGTGACAAAGCTATGTTAGCATAATATAAACAGTGAAGCTGGAGGATGAACGCTAACGAACGGAGGACGTTTTTCCACTCGATAAAAGCTATTGTGAGGGTTCCCAATGGTTAGGGGCAAATGCACTTGCATGGCAGGATGCTGTAAAAGGACCAAACGTCAGTCAGGAGAACAACTGAGATAATCCATCCACAATACGAGGTTAGTCATTAATATACTGCTGCATGGGCTGGGCTGTAGTTACATCGTAAAGGTTTAGAAACGGAGCTTTAAAATAATTAGCCATAATAAAAACCGAGAGAGGCCGACAGTGATCACTGACTGTTTTTAGGGGATTGTTGAGATTTAATGGAACAAGATACAAAGCATTGAAAACACAACAGCCTCATTAAATGCAGACTACTTTGGGCCTGGAAGCAGGATTCATCACATCATGACTTAAAGACTGGATTGCTGGATTGGTTTCGTCTTGTTAGTTTGACTCTGTTTACCTGTGTCTTGTTTTCCCCAATTATATATTTACTGTATGCTGTATTTAAGCCCTCAGTTTTCCTCAGTGACTTGTTTTTTTTCTAGAACTGTTGATTTCTCTTAGCCTGTCTCTTTCTCCCTTCTTCTCTCTTAATTTACAGACTTTGTTATTTTACAACTTGCTGCTAAGAAGTTTTTTTCCCTGCAACCAGGATTTTCTGTTTCTACCATAAAGACCAGTTTTGTTATTTCTACTCAGTATTTTCTTTCAACCCTTTAGTTATCCAGGTAATTTATCCAGAAGAATCCATGACTGAAATACAGTGGAAATCATTAAAACGGGAAGCTGAAATACCAAATAATGCTAAGCTCTTTGAAATTCAAATCTTATTTCTAAGAGAGAACCTGGTATTCCTCATGTTCGAAAATGTATGAATGCAACAATTTCTATGTTTTATTGTGCTCTTAAAATGTATAAAGCACTTTTATGTGCACATCTAAACATGATGAACAGATAGAAGCTCCTCTTGAGTCTCGGTTCCGCATCTTCCGGGCAAGGACAGAGAGACTCAAGAGGAGCTTCTATCCCCAAGCCATCCGTGCCCTAAACACACACACCCGCCCTCTCACATCATCTATAATTGACTGAGTCAGGACTCTTCCAGACACTAAATCAAGGCACAATGTACATTTCAATTCCTTTAATTTTAAATATGTTTATATTGTCTATCCTGTAAAATAGTCAGATATCTATTCATATTAATGTACAGAATTCACCTGCTTGCTGCTACTACTGCACATTCACCCAATGTATATACTACATATATATATATATATATATATATATATATATATATATATATATATATATATACCAGAAGGCAACATTGCAGACATAGAGGACAGTTACAAGTGCTTGGGGATCCCACAGGCGAATGGGAACCATGAAGAGGCCGCTAGAAAAGCTGCAACCACCAAGTACCTGCAGAGGGTCAGGCAAGTCCTGAGGAGTCAGCTGAATGGTGAGAACAAGATCCGGGCCATCAACACGTACGCCCTGCCCGTGATCAGGTACCCTGCTGGGGTAATAGGCTGGCCAAAGGAGGAGATAGAAGCCACTGACATAAAGACAAGAAAGCTCCTTACCATGCATGGAGGGTTTCACCCCAAATCCAGCACCCTAAGGCTGTACGCTAAGCGGAAGGAAGGGGGCCGGGGACTGGTGAGTGTCAGCACCACAGTCCAGGATGAGACAACGAACATCCAAGAGATGGCCCCAACTGACCGAGTGCTCAGTGAATACCTCAGGCAGCAGAAACCCAAGAAAGAAGAGGGAGACGAGGAACCATCATGGAAGGACAGGCCCCTGCACGGTATGTACCACCGGCAGATAGAGGAGGTGGCTGATATCCAGAAATCCTACCAGTGGCTGGACAAAGCTGTACTGAAAGACAGCACAGAGGCACTAATCATGGCAGCACAAGAACAAGCTCTGAGCACAAGATCCATAGAGGCTGGGGTCTATCACACCAGGCAAGACCCCAGGTGCAGGCTGTGTAAAGATGCCCCAGAGACAATCCAGCACATAACAGCAGGGTGCAAGATGCTAGCAGGCAAGGCATACATGGAACGCCATAACCAAGTGGCCGGCATAGTGTACAGGAACATCTGTGCCGAGTATAACCTGGAAGTCCCGAGGTCAAAATGGGAGATGCCCTCAAGGGTGGTGGAGAATGACCGAGCTAAGATCCTGTGGGACTTCCAGATACAGACGGACAAAATGGTGGTGGCTAACCAACCGGACATAGTGGTGGTAGACAAACAGAAGAAGACGGCCGTAGTGATCGATGTAGCGGTTCCGAATGACAGCAATATCAGGAAGAAGGAACACGAGAAGCTGGAGAAATACCAAGGGCTCAGAGAAGAGCTCGAGAGGATGTGGAGGGTGAAGGTAACGGTGGTCCCCGTGGTAATCGGAGCCCTAGGTGCGGTGACTCCCAAGCTAGGCGAGTGGCTCCAGCAGATCCCGGGAACAACATCGGAGATCTCTGTCCAGTAGAACGCAGTCCTGGGAACAGCTAAGATACTGCGCAGGACCCTCAAGCTCCCAGGCCTCTGGTAGAGGACCCGAGCTTGAAGGATAAACCGCCCGCAGGGGCGTGCTGGGTGTTTTTTATATATATATATATACAGTGTTGGGGAGTAACGGAATACATGTACCGCCGTTACGTATTTAGAATACAAAATATGAGTAACTGTATTCCGTTACAGTTACCGTTTAAAAAGGTGGTATTCAGAATACAGTTACTTTGTTGAAATAAATGGATTACACTGCGGTACTTTCCTGTTTCATTTTGTCGCGGGTCAGGACTGTTTGGGTTTTGTTTGACAGCTACGTTCTGTTGTTCCAGGCGGCAGCGTTACGGTTGCCATGGTTACAGGGCGACGCTCTCTCTCTCTTTCTGCGACTGTGTGTTTCCTGGGTGAGAGAGCGCCTTTTCGTTGTTGTTGTTGTGCTAAGCTAACAGGCAGAATGCTACAAGCATAGCTCTAAAGAATGTAGCATCATGGGCAGTATAGTCCGTGTTGCAGGGAGAATGGACTGCCATACACGTTATGTGTCTGTGAGCGCGAGGAGGGAGAAAAAGGCGAGTGGAAAGGTACGAGTTGTCGTCGAGGAAAAACGGGAGCTGGAAGCATGTAAATATAATAATAACCACTGCAGCCAAGAAGAGTGCCTGACGAGCCCAGTTGTAAGTAAGCTATTAAGACTCGACTGTACACCGTGTTCGTGTTTTCCTCCGAAAACAATAAGTTCCGTTGGAGCAGTCTTTCAACGCCTCTCTCTGTCTCTGCTAGCAAAGTTGACCCACACAACAAAGTAAAGCTATTTTTCGGCTACGAGCCGACAGGGACCCCGCCGTATTAGTCCGAGGTCCCTTTACTACAGTTCGGAGTCGCGGACCTTCAGTAATAGTAATAAATCACACAGCAATAGTACATTCACGTTGTTGTAAAAAGCACGATAATATATTAAGTAATCCAAAGTATTCAGAATACGTTACTCTCATTGAGTAACGTAACGGAATACGTTACAGAATACATTTTGGGGCATGTATTCTGTAACGGAATACATTTTAAAAGTAACCTTCCCAACACTGTATATGTGTATATATATATATATATATATATATATATATATATATAATGTTTTTCCTCTACACCCCCCCCAATTTTTTTGCACATGTCGAGGAGCGTGTCAGGCTACATTTCACTGTGTGTTATACTTGTATAACTATGCATGTGACAAATAAAGAACCTTGACCTTTAAAAAACAATAATGATGAAGGTGAGTGGCAACTTCCTGGATCCAACTTTCAGATGACTTACAGAATGCAAAGAGCATGTACAGTATTAGAGCTCAGCAAAATCAAAATCAATTGATCTGACGCGTCCATATGACTAAAAGCATTTGCACCAAAACTGATTGTGGATCCAGAGCTCTCTCTGATACAAATTAAGGAAACATAATCATACTTACAATCATACATACTGTAGTTTAGATGATGAATGTAATCAAATGTAACTCAGGTTATTTTCTGCAGCTACACTTAACAGATGCAATATAATGCAAAATGCCTGACACAATTTCCTAGAAGCCTCACGTGTATGGCGTGGAAAGAACTGTGAATGCTGAGTACAGTGAAAGAAAACAGGCTTTGCTACAGAAGGAGATTAGGGCCACTGGGGGGAAAAGTGGACACGTCTTTTTTTTTTTCTTTTCCAGAATTCTGAGATTAAAGTCACTTTAATCTCAGAATTCTGGAAAAGAGAAAATAAAGATTTGCCCGTTCCCCCCATTCTTATGGCTCCTTTCAAGTAAACTAAAACGTCACTAGAACTAAACTCATCAGTGTCCATGTCAGAAACCTTCCAACTTTTACATCAATAGCTGTGTACTTAGCAACCTGTTTAACTACCTACATTAAAAAAAAGCTTATATAAAAGCTTGCAGCATCATGCATTAGTCTGAACAAGTGACTGATGTAACAAAGGCAAGGCGGGGAGCCAGATTAAAGAAGAATGCAGTAAGGGCACATTCTCTAAGAGTCACAACAGGTGTGCAAATACAGTGGACCTGTCCTGAGTGGGGTTGACTGAAGGTTAAGTGTAACGCAACATCAGAATGCAAGGCAGGTATTTGTGTGGGAGCAGTGGCTCACATCAGGTGACAAGATGATTATGTCAGATATCAATAATGGTAGCTGCTGGTGAAGAATTTATTGAGTTACTGACACGATAAGTTATGCAAACATTACGATTTAACATCAGTTTATGATGGACAGAGAGGAGTTTGTCTTCTTGTGTTTATACCTGGACATCGTTCGACACATTCAACATGATTGTAAAGGAGTCCAGAAAGACTCAAGAAGACCAGTAACTCAAATTTTTGCAACCAGCCCACTTTTGGAGATTAGTCGCAAAATTGGCCACCCCTATGAACACTGTTTAGTAAATACAGTCACATGCTATTTTGTCCTGATTGGTAAATCTGGTGCATTTTTCCTAATCCCATACTTTATTTTTACTCTCAATATACACTTTCATTGCAGCTGCCCTTAAAAAGGACCTGATATTACCTTATGCTTAGGGAGAGAATGGGATAGTGTAGTGGTAAGTCTACACACTTGGTGGATTCCCACCTGGTATCCAGTAGGGGTCCTGGCTAGACACCCCCATGCTAAAAAACTAGCCCTGGAATGGCGCGGCTACGTCTGCAGCCTGTCCGCAGCTCTGACACAAGCATTTCACGACATGTTGTACTGTGTGTGAATTTTATTTTTATTTTTTTTACTAGTACCGTATGTGTTTAATGGTTAAATGTTAAAGTTAATGTTTACTTTAATTTGCTGTGATATAAAAGTCTTGCAGTCTGTAGTGATGAAAATAAAAATAAATAAAAGCAACAGCAGTATAAAAATCTGGAATGGTTGGAATTTAAATTATTTATTTGTGTTACCTTTTGACATCTATAATCTGATTTAACATTTGTGGTTTTTAATGGCCTGAAAAGAATTCATGCTCTCATACTTCAAACATGTGACTGAATACTATGGGATAGGTCTGACATTTTCGTATTTGACAAACTGGAATACTGATAATACCGGTTTGTTAGCGTGGAAAAGCACCTAAGGCTCTACAGTCAGGATCAAATTCAAGTCAGTGTCTTTCAAGTTTACAGTAGGAGTCCAGGACTGAACTGCCAGCCTGCTCCTGAGCACCTGAGCCATAGTCTCCCCTAATGGCTGAAAACATCTGTGCACAAAGACGGTGCATATATATAAAACTTTTTAATTGTTCAAACATTAGCATGGCACATTGCACCATTTAATGTCCACTGCATGCTATAAATTAGTCATAGATAAACAGGCATGCTGCTTTGCTTTACTGAAGTGCCATTTATACAGAATAAAGCGTGTTCATTATTTTAACTGTCAAATTCTTATTCTTATTCTAAAAAAATATAATAAAGAATAACACAATATCGTTCTCATAATATTCAAAGTTGTGACATAGACCTCAGTTTATAGTTGAAATGAAGAACAGCAGCCGCAGAGATAAAAGTTCTGCAAGTGTCCCTGAACGCAACACACATTTTAGATCCACAAGGAAATGATTATCTAACTAACAAAAGAGTCAGGCGGCTTTTGCTTTATCCACTCACCTGATAGTCATCCTCTTTGGGCTTTACAGGATACACACTTGACTGAATCCTTCCTTTGTCTGTTTTAAACACTGTCGAGTAACTGAGTGAGTGATACGGCTTATCAGAATATTGGAAAATCAAGGGAGTCCCGCAAAGACCAGAACACAGAGAGTGCTGTGCCCTGTGGCAAAACTAGAAGTCTACGGTGTGCTGGAGAATCTCCCGCTGTAAAAACACTCAAAATGCTTCGGCTATGCTGGCTTGCCTTAGAATACAACAAGTTTAAACGCATCTACTGTGATAGAGAGGATCTTATGCAACAATAAAGGTCAGCAACTTGAGGTTAGTTTGTTATGAAATACTTGTGTTCAAACTGGTATGACATATTTAAAGCAATCAAACTATGATAATGGAATAATAATAGACTGATAAAATAAGTTCGTGTGTTGCAGGAGGAAGGTTAAAAATAATATATCCTACAATAAACAAAAGAATTCAAGCAAAAGTGACACAAGGACATAATGAAAGGCTTGAATTTTTAGATTAAGTTAAGGGGAAGTAAAATGCACACTGCTGGTTTCAGTGCAAAATCTATGAGATGATTTTTTTCTACTTTGTCTTAAAGAATTTTCCAAGACTGGGATACGTTAAATACTTTTTTATCTTTGTTACATTGCAGTGAAAACAAATATTGGACGCACTTTATAATGTCACACAATGAACCATTAAGGTATTAGGAAGCGGTTAATTCATTTATATATCATTACACCTCCTTTTGTGTGTCTTTCATAAATACAGATATGTTACACCATGTCCAGATATCAGCTGCTAGTCATAATCACAATAATATCTGTATCTATAAATGACATACTGAAAAGTAATGATATATTATTGAATTAAAAACTTGCTAACAGCTTATTAGTTAATTAATAAACCATTAAATGTTTTTTAATTTATGTTTAATAGTGTGACATTGTTATAAAGTGCTGCCCAAATATTAAGAGAGACCTACAAAATAAACTAAATACATTATAAGATAGTTAATTGTTTTATTTGCCATTAACTAATAAAAATCAAAATAAATAGATAACGAATTAAAGTATCTATTAAATTGATTAAAATATTGAATTTGATCTTTAATTCATTATTTCATGGTTTCTGTGTGTCAGGTCATCATGGCCTCGCCCCTTAAAGTCAGGGGGTGTGGTTGATTCTGATATAGTCAAAGCCAGGTGTGCAGTGGAATCTGAGTGCATGGGGTTTGTACACGCACACCTGCTGCTTTGCAGATACACCCAGGAATCCAGACATCTGAGGACAGGAGGACACACCTCACAGTGAGAGAGCAGCAGACTCAATGACGTCAGCTCGGCTTCTCTGTTTACTTTACTACCTTTTCACCCTGATGATTAATCCCTGCAATGAAAGGAGGTCATAAAAGACCTAATGACTTTTGTTCTTTTACATTTTATTCACAAATTTATAAGCACTTTGGGCAAGATGCTCAGCCATAAAAGATCCATTAGGATGGAATTATTTTGAAAGGTCATAAACACCGGCTCGCTCGGAAGAAAGTGCACCAGTATATTAGGCTAAATATTACTGATTAATCAACTGTTCTCTTCTCTCCTAAAAACATTTTAGGAGAAAACAATTATACATCAATGCGTAACTTATTCTCAACGAAGACAAAACAGATTGTATGTTAATTTTCTCTCTCTCCCTGGACGTTTCCAACACTTATAACAGATGGTGTTTACAGTGTAATCAAATACATATAAAAAACGATAATTTACTTGACATCACTCTTCAGGAAATCTACAAATAGCATCAGCATGCTGCTCCAGATGTTTGAGTTCCTGGTGAAAATGTTCTCATTTTCCTTCCTGTGTTAAAATATTTTAGATTTCATTGAAAATGAGCTGTTATAAGCAGGTAAAACACAACTGAAAATCAGGAAATAAAGATGAATGAACGATTCTCCTCAAAATGTGCCAGCAGTGCTCCAGTTAGCCACTAAGGTTCACTAAAACTATACAGTTAGAGCTTAACTTTAAGCCCAGCCAAACAGATTTGCTCAAATAAACTAAACACAGAAACGCACAAACTATCACCCATCAGATATCACCTGAGTGTGTTATATCCTGTGTCTCCCTCGCACTGAGAGATGACGGTGAGTGGGGGATTTGAAAACAGCGTGCCAGAAGCAATTCTGACCCAAGCCAAGAATTCCCTCCTAACCACCTATGTTGAATTAGAACTATTTAATATCATGAAATATTGAGTCCTGACATGAAAACGTAACAGCTGCAATTATTTCAAATATTTTTCTTGAAGCTGGTAGTAGGAAACCTCCTGTGTGTTTCCCACACTCGCTGAAACGGTAGCTCAGGTGCCGTTATAATCTTATAACTTCTCCAGCTTTTCCCTCTGGGTACTCCGGCTTCCTCCCACAGTCCAAAGACATGAAGTTAGTGGGAACAGATTAATTGGTAACTCTAAATTGCCCATAGGTGTGAATGTGAGTGTGAATAGTCGTCTGTCTCTATGCGTTAGCCCTGCGACAGACTGGTGACCTGTCCAGGGTTTACCCTGCATCTAAGACAGCTGGCTCCAGCCCCCCCCCCCCCCCGCAACCCTGAAAAAGGATGAGCTTAAGAGAATGCATAGATAGATTGCAGGTGCTGCTCTCATGTTTGTATAAGAAGACACCGTCTGACCTCTATACCAGCGGTCTCCAACCTTTTTTGCGCCACGGACCGGTTTATGCCCGACAATATTTTCATGGACCGGCCTTTAAGGTGTTGCGGATAAATACAACAAAATAAAACTAGTACCGGTACCGAAAAAAAAAAAAATTCATAACACACGTGAAAAGACCAAGGAAAACTGAGTAAACAATGAAAACGATAACAAAATAACGCTGAAAACCTATAAAAACCCTGAAAACTGTACATTTCACACCTGAGCCTCAACTCTCGCGGCCCGGTACCAAACGACTCACGGACCGGTACCGGTCCGAGGCCCGGGGGTTGGGGACCGCTGCTCTATATGACCTTTGTTCATTTTGTTCACAATACATAATAAAACCTATGTTTTATGGTTTTGAGATTCCCAGATGAGACTTCATAAACCACTGGGAACCTGAACACACGTGGAGGAAAGACAAACAGTTTGGTGTTAAAATTCCTTGAACTAAAGACAGACAAGGAACACACACTTTCAAGATTCCATAAAATCATAATTTTCCCTGATTTGACCCCCATTGGTGCATCAAACATTCATCTCGTTAACTACAAAAATTTATAGCAAGGTATTTTTACTGATGTAAAAACTATTTAGGCCAGGTTTGTACAGCAGAACAGTACAAAGGGGTTAAACAGCTGATGTTTCAGTTGATCTTATCTCCTATCATTCAAAGCTAAAAGAAAATTGAGATTTGGCTGTAATTTTAACTCAAAAGCAATTGTGAAAATTAAAATCGACACAGCTACTATTTCTGTCTTTCTACTTTCTCTTATCTCTGCATGAGGCACGCAGTGCCTGCAGCCTCTCCTCATGAAGTTGCTCTTTACATGTGTTTTCTCTACACAGACAAACATTTACAGGACACTTTGTCCTGAATGCAAATGTTGCCGTTGGTGTT